>NC_053024.1:721022261-721179055 GCF_003073215.2 Triticum urartu | reverse complement strand
GATGAACTTGGTATCACTCATGAGTTATCTGCTCCTTACACTCCTCAGCAGAACGGCGTCGTGGAGCGCAAGAACAAGACTCTTGCTGAGATGGCTCGCACTATGCTCGATGAATACAAAACGCCTCGTCGTTTCTGGACTGAGGCAATTGATACTGCGTGCCACATCATCAACATAGTATATCTTCACAAATTCTTCAAAAAAACTGCCTATGAACTCCTCACTGATAAGAAACCCAATGTAAGTTATTTCAAAGTCTTCGGTGCTAAATGTTGGATTAGAGATCCTCATCACAACTCAAAATTTGCACCGAAAGCACATGAAGGTTTTATGCTTGGTTACGGAAAGGACTCGCACACCTACAGAGTCTTCAACAACGTTCTTCACAAAGTTGTTGAAACTGTAGATGTGCGGTTCGATGAAACTAATGGCTCGCAAAGAGAGCACCTACCTATTGTGATAGATGAACCAGCACCTGAGGAAACTATCAAGTTCAAGGCTACTAAGGTTGTCATTCCTACTGAAGAATCTGCTGAAGAATTCATTCCAGAACATGAAGAACGTCGAGCTAATGCACCTGAAGAAAATGCTGAAGAAAATGGTGCTGAAGAAAACGCTGATCAAAATCTTCAATGACAACCAGCTCATCCTCGCATTGCAAAAGAAGTGCTAGTTGAAAAGATCATCAATGACATCAAAGCGCCAGGTCCTCTCACACGCTCAAAAGCTTCACATTTGTCTAACTTTTGTGGGAAGTATGCTTTTGTCTCTATTACAGAGACCACTAAGGTAGATGAAGAATTTCTGGAGCCTGAGTGGATTCAGGCCATGCAAGAGGAATTACATCAGTTCGAGCTCAACAATGTCTGGGAACTGGTCAAACGTCCAGATCCTCGCAAGCAGAATATCATCGGCACAAAGTGGATCTACCGCAACAAGCAAGATTAAAATGTCCTTGTGGTGAGGAATAAGGCATGGCTTGTAGCTCAAGGCTACACACATGTTGAAGGAATTGATTTCGATGAAACTTTTGCACCTGTTGCTAGACTTGAGGCAATTCGCATATTACTTGCTTATGCTAACCATCATGATATCACTCTATATCAAATGGATGTGAAAAGTGCATTCCTCAATGGTAAGCTTGAGGAAGAAGTATATGTTGCTCAACCCCTAGGTTTTGAAGATCCAAAGAATCCTGACAAAGTCTTCAGACTCAACAAGGCCCTCTATGGCCTCAAGAAGGCCCCACGGTCTTGGTATGATACTTTGAAGGAACTCTTCATGAAGAAAGGCTTCAAACCCGGTTCACTCGACCCTACTCTTTTCACTAAATCTTATGATGGTGAATTGTTTGTGTGCCAAGTATATGTTGATGATATTATCTTTGGCTGTACTGACCAACGTTATAGTGATGAATGTGCCTATATGATGAGTGAAGAATATCTAATGTCTAGGATGGGAGAGTTGAAATTCTTCTTAGGTCTTCAAATTCGTCAACAACACAATGGCATATTCATATCTCAGGAGAAATACCTCAAGGATGTACTGAGGAAATTCGGCATGCAAGATTGCAAAGGCGTCAAAATTCCTATGCCCACAAATGGCCATCTGTGCACTAATGAAAATGATATTGACTTCGATCGTAAGGTATACCGCTCCATGATAGGTTCCTTATTATACTTATGTGCATCTAGGCCAGATATAATGCTTAGTGTTTGCATATGTGCCCGATTTCAAGCTGCACCGAAGGAATCACACCATAAGGCTATGAAGCATATTCTTCGATATCTAGCTCACACACCAACACTTGGATTATGGTACCCCAAGGGCTCGGCTTTTGATCTTGTTGGATATTCTGACTCTGACTATGCTGGTGATCGTGTGGATCGCAAGTCAACATCTGGTACATGTCATTTCCTCGGACGATCTTTGGTCTGTTGGTCCTCGAAGAAACAGAACTGCGTATCACTATCTACTGCTGAAGCTGAGTACATTGCCGCTGGTTCTTGCTGTGCCCAATTGCTATGGATGAAGCAAACTCTCAAGGACTACGGCGTCAACATGAAGAATGTGCCTCTCTTCTATGACAATGAGAGTGCCATCAAGATTGCTCACAACCCAGTTCAGCACTCGAAGACAAAGCACATTCAGATTCGTCATCATTTTCTTTGTGATCATGTGTTGAAGGGCGACATTTCTATTGAGCATGTGAAGACAGAAGAACAGCTAGCCGATATCTTCACAAAGCCCTTGGATGAGAAGAGATTTAGCAAGTTGCGGTGTGAGCTAAATATCCTAGAATCTTCGAATGTTCTTTGAAAAGGACACTCATCCAAACACTTATGGAAAATTGATGACTTAGATGTGCAACACATGAAGAAATGTTTTTCTTCAATCAATGAATAATAACACTCTTAGTGTGAAGAAATTAACGAAGAATTTGATTCTCAGAACCCTACGATAATTGTACGCGGTATCTGAAATCATCATTCTTATACGGTGGGTCACGCCACCACCAAAAGTTGAAATTCCTCAAATTATTCACATTCTTCAACTTTGCATAGTCTTCACTGGTTCCGTCGTTTTTCTTCATTGGCTATATATATATATATGAGTTTATGTCCTCTACAACATTCACTTATTGCTATTTCTTCAAGTTGGTTTTCTACTAAGTGAATGTGATCGGACCCTTCCCCTCTATGCTATACTCAACCCAATCTGTTCACAAATTCTTCATGTGGGTTCTATTTGAAACTCGTTCAAAATCTTCACTGTGTCCTTGTCAGCTGAAGAAATTGCGAACGGAACTTTAAAACCTATCTTATCGAAATTTTCGGTTTTGCCGCTCAAACCGTCCCGCATCCCATGATACACTTATCCACTCACCCACGATCTAACACGATCTCCACCTCTCACTACGTGGGTGACACATGTCATGCGAATGAGAAGGGTCAGGGGCAAGTTTGTCCAATTTCTTCGGGCGAGCAGTTTTTCACCGTGGCTATAAATACCCCTCCTTCCCTTCCCCACTTCCTTTACTCCGCTCGACCTCTCTCTCTAGCTCGAGCTTCTCAAACCCTAGCACCGCCGCTACTTCATCGCCGCCGGTGAGGAAGAGCTTCACTGCCTCGACCTCGTCGCCAACATCCTCGCGCCGACCGCAGACATCTTCACTCCGCCACCGCCGTAGCCGTCTTCCTCCGCCAAGTTAGGGCGTGGAAGATCTGCACAGACGAACTTCACATCTCCTCACTCCAGTTCGTCGTGTTCTTCGTCCAGGGTAAATAAAAGTTACTTTTACTGCCCTCGTTGATTCGAATGATTATCTACAAAATCTTCAAAAGTGTTTTTCTTCATATCTTCACACACTAAACACCTCACAAAGTCATCTGTTCTTGATTTGTTTCTCTAAGCATCATTTTTCTTCAAGATTCCTCAATTGTGTGGATCTTCGATCTGTACAACTCTGGAACCTAAGACAAAGAACGCTTAGTGAAAATCTTCAAGACTCATCTGGTCAAATTCCTCAAACTTGTTCATTTTGAAAAACCTTTTGAGAACGCATATGACCTCTCCAAATTCCTCGCAACTATACTCTGTTCACAGGTACACATGTCAGCTGCTGAATCACTAGGTTCTCATCAACTTAACTCATTTGCAGCGTTCCTCGAAGAAAAGTTGCATACTTTTTTTAGAGAATTCAATTGTTCAAATTCCTCAACTGAAGAAAATGGCAGATGGTAAAAGGCCATAGAAGGGAGGAAAGAGGCCTGAGGTAAATACAACGTTTGAAATCCCTGATGACATATATGCTGGGTACTGCACACCTACTGAGGAAACCAAGAATGAGCGCAAAGTACGCATTCAGAAGATAGAGAGGAGATGGGCAAGAGAATGGAGGGAGTACAGATATGTCACTCCTAAGTATATGAAGAAATTTGCACTCAATCCTCCATGCCCAAGAGCACCACTGGCACCTGGCCAAATTGCTGATCCCACCAGCCTCAAGCGAGGTGAGGACTATCCTGATGAATGGGCCAAGCGCCAAGGCAAGTTGGCTAAGAAAGCCAAAGAAGTAGTGATGAAATTCAATGAAGACTCTGCTGCTGCTGCTGCCTCTGCTGAGGTCCTTGCTGTCAAGCCAAAGAAGGCTATGTCAAAGAAGCCTGCGCGCAAGCCAAGTGCTTCCTCAGCAATGCCCTCACGGCCAGAATCATCAAAGCCCTCACGACCAATTCCTCATGCTGCTCCTATTCCTCCAAAGTCCTCAGCTCCTCCGCCAAAGCCTTCAGCTGTTCCGACCAAATCCTCAGCACCTGTTCATCTCACTTCGTGCCAAAGGACTGCCGGCATCTCCATTGCCTCAGGTGTCTTAGCTAGTTCCTCAGCTGCACCAAGTTCCTCAGCTGGCCCCTCACTGCTCAAGACAAAGGCCACTGCTAGACGAGGTCCACGCCCAAGTCCTCAAAAGAAGCAAGTCGCTTTCCAAGTGTCGTCTGATGAAGACGAAGCTGATGATGATGAACTTGCAGAAATCATCAGAGACATGCAAGTCAGGGCCGCTAGAGCCAAAGGATCAGAGGTGCCACTGCTTTTGGATCCCAAGCTGATTCTCGACTACATTGATGATTGGCACAAGGACCCCAAGCTGATTCCCTTGCCTGACTTAAAGCTGACTCCTGGCCAGAGTCACATGCTGACCCACTTCATTCAAGAAGAAAAGTGGAAAATTGAGAAGGCCAGGCAGATCAAGAAAGCGCAGTACAAGAAAGAGCGCTATCTGAAGAAAAATGTTGTCTCTATGACAACTGAAGAACTTGTCACTACTCAGACTGAGATTAAGAAACTCAGTGATGACTTTGAAGCATATCGCGCTGATTGGCTTGGAGCCAAGGTTTGTTTTGTGAAACTTGCGGATAACTTCACTTCCAATATTGCAGCCCCAACGCAACAGGAAATTCCTCAGGATGAAGCATCTGCTCAGCCTACTAAAGAAAATGCCAGCACCACTGATGACAATCAGGCTGCTGAAGATAATGTGAGTTCCAGGGCTGATGACTGCATTCCAGCCGCTGAAGAAATTGCCAGGGCACCCACTAGTGGTGTGCCTGAAGAAACTGAAGAACTCAGGGCAACTGCATCAGTTGTGCCTAAAGAAAATCAACCAGATTCCTCAGCTGCTCCTGCACCAACTTCAACTCCAATCCTTCCATCTGCATCGGATGTGAAGAAGACCAAGGCTGCAGAGCATGCTGCAGTGAAGAAAAGGAAAGCATCAGCTGCTTCAGATTCTTCAGCTCCGAAGAAAATGAAGCCTATGAAAAGTTCATTTGCACATCCGATTGATGCTGTTCCCATCTCAACCAGGCCATCAAAGGACCTTGTTCATTTTGATGAAGAATATGTGATCCCCAGCAGATCTGATGAAGCAACTCATTCTGCTGCTTCATCTGAACCGTTGGATGAAGAAATTGAAGTGGATGCGATCCCTTCAACACCTATCATCTCCTCGCCTATGCCTCAGTTCATAGCTAAAGAGGCTGGCGTTGAAGAAATGGAAGATGAAGATGTGGACATTGGCTGCTCCACACCCGTAATCAGTGATGAATTCTAGGAAAGTCAGCATCCGAACTCTCCAATGTTCACCCCTCTACAGCAAATTCCTCAGTCCCCCACACAAACTGTTCACATGGGCTCTGAAGAAACTCATCCCACTGCATCTGTCCATGAGGAAATTCCAGCCACTAGCGCTGAAGAAACTGCTGCTGCTGAACAACCAACTACGCAGACTGCCACTGAGGAGGAACCAGAAATTCCTCAGCCTGAAGAACCTGCGATTGAGATTCCTGAGGTCGTGATGCAACTCACTGACACTCCTCTGCCGAAAGCCAAAGGATCCATTCTCACGCAAGCAAAAGTTCAAGGCGAATGATTTCTTCGGCGAGCACGTATTCTTCGAAGGTTACAACCCATATGACTCTGCTCGCATTAGGAAGAGGCGTTTCTGGACTACTAGTCAAGCTAATTTCTATTCCTCAGTGCTGTTCAACAAGGAGAAGATTTTCTACCATGAGCATATTCCTCACGTGGATATGGAATCTCTGCCGTGCTTCGCACCAGTCCTCAGTGTACTTCACGACGCTGGGCTGCTCAACTTTTGCTCTGACATCTGCGATTGGAATGAAGAACTAATTCTTCAATTCTATGCAATGCTGCACATCACCGGAGATGCTGAAGATGTGAATTCATGGGTGCTAGACTGGATGTCTGAAAACACTCACTACACTGCACCAGCGTCTGAATTGCTTCGTGCTCTACCACTCAGTCCTCCCCTTGAAGAAGCTCACTGCATCTACAGTGAACCTGAGCTCACACATCATTACATGCAGGTGCTGATGAAACCTTTGAAGCCAGGTCAAGCACCAAGAACCAAATTCCTCGTGAAGGAATTGTTGTACGTGCCTAGAACTGTCTATCGTATTCTTACGAGGACAATCAGTCCTATCAAAGGCCATGACTCATCTGATGAGGAAATTGTTGGCATCATGAAGAATCTGGTATTCAACATTGTTCATGGCATTCCTGTCAATTATCACGATTTCTTCATGAGGACTATGGCCAATGTTGCACTGTCTCCGTTTGAGCTGAAGCCTTATGCACCTTGGATCATGAGATTCCTCAGGACAAGGTCTTCACTCAACTACAAAGCTGATTTCCAGAATCATCTCAGCTACTTGCCCCCAATTGAAGTCCTCAAGCAGACATATTCCTCAGTTGATGGAAAGGGCGCGGCACCAGCTGTAATTGATGAAAGCATTCGTCCATTGGATGGTCAGTTTTGCAAAGCTGCATCTTATTCCACCAATGATGACTCTGCCACACATGACTCTGCCAATGCACCCAAGTCCACTCCTCAAGCCACTGCTCCGTGCGTGATGACTGACCGTGAACTTCTGCTTAGTCTTCACCAGAAGGTGGATCGAAATCACAAATGGGTTAAGCGTCAGTTTGGTTCACTTCTTCACAACATGACTGCCACACACAATGCAGTGAAGAAAAACCACTACTACCTCCATCAAGTCTTCGGTCGCACCTGGGCAATCCTGTCACATCTGTATGGTGAAGAAGATCTGAAGAACATGGGTCTTAATGAAGATTTTGACTGGTCTGCACCTCCATCGAAGAAATTCAAGAAGGTCAAGGTTCCTTCTCTGGTGGCCAGCTCATATTCTTCATCGCGCTACACTGATGAACATGAAGATTTCGATGACATTGCGGCAGGCCCTACATCAACCAATGACCCCAACAACGCTGGCGCTCCTTCATCAACATGATTATCTTCAGGGGCGTTAGTCCTCATTTTCGATCATTTTGGTCATTCGATGACAAAGGGGGAGAAATATGAGTTAGTCTTCAAGCGGGTCTACTATATGGGCGTTTTTTTGCTAAGCTACAACTCTCGTTCTTCTGAAACTTTATTGGATCGAGTTTTAATCTTAAACCCGATGGTGCTCTAATACTTTTGATGCACTGTGCTCTGATACTCTTGATGCACTATTCTGCATGCTTATTCCTCGTTAATATTATTGCATGCATGCTGAATTTCATCAGGCACCATATTTCATCATGCATTTCAAATTCTTCATATTATATGTTAAATGCGTGTATGAATTACAAGATATAGGGGGAGATCTCCATGATTCAACTCTTCAAGTGTGCATTGCTTCAAAAGCAAATTCCTCACTATGCACATCTTCAGGGGGAGCTCTTCTATATCTTGCAATCAAATTCCTCAATATTAGTATTTACACTTCATATGTTCATCCCCGTTGAAAACTTAACCTATATTGTCATCAATCACCAAAAAGGGGGAGATTGTAAGTGCATCTAGTGCCCCTTAGTGATTTTGGTGTATTGAAGACTTATAGGTTAAGCGACTAATGCGTGTGTGGGTGTACACAGGTCTATAAGTCTATGAGGAGTTTGATATTTACAGGAAAATTCGACCCCTAAAAATGAATATCTTCGACTGAAGATTTTGGTATTTCTGAAGACTTTCATGAAGACTTTGAAAGTGAAGAAATTGGTGTGTCCGTGAAGACTTGATATTCATGCGAGAAATATGAAGCTTGAAGACTTTCGTGTTCATAGTTTTGTTTTTCTCTTTCTTGAGTCATAGGAAACACCGTACTGTTAAAGGGGGTCGAGGAAATACTAAGGAAAAATTTCCATGTGATGCTCAACTCAAAATCCTACACCTACCAATCCCTTCGAGTGAAGCCATTGGAAATCTCATACAGTTCAGTCAATTTCTTCAATGACAGAGACGAAGTTCTTCTGGTCTCTGAGGAATTTTTCCTGACTGAGGAGTTAGGAATTCGCCAGTGCGGATTGCCTACACAGTGAGGAACATGATAGCCCTGAGGATTTTGCTACTCAAAATTCCGACCGTTGCTGTGCTATGCGCCAGCTGTCCCAAAATATCTATCCACCTAACGGTCATATCATTGAAGGGCATTTATGTCTTATCATGTCAGGCTGCTCCCTAGGCTATAAATAGCCTCCCCCTACAACCACTAGCTGGTTGGCTGCTCCGAGAGAAACTGACACTTGTCATTTGAGAGCAACCCATCCTCCAAGGACTTTGAGCGAAAATCATCAAGTGAGGAAAAACCAAAAACCCAAAACCCAAACACCTACAAACCCCAAGTGATTGAGCATCACTGAAGAGATTGATCCTGAGTGGATCCGACGCTTGTTACCATTGAAGACTGTGCTTCTTCCAGACGGTTAGGTGTCATGGTCTAGAGCATCCAAGAGGAATTGTGGATCGCCGAGTGACCAAGTTTGTGAAGGTTTGGAAGTCGCCTGAAGACTTACTACGAGTGATTGGACGAGGTCTGTATGACCTTAGTTCAAGGAGAATACGGTGAGGACTGGGTGTCTTGGACTAAGTGTCCTTGACTGGGTGTCCGGGACTGTGTGTCCTCGAGTTTAAATACTCAGCCGCTCCAACCAGACGTACAACTGAGACAGGAGTTGGAACTGGTCTACCAAATCATTGTCTTCACCGAGCTTACCGGTTCTATTTCCTCAACTCTTTCATTTCCTCATAATTGTGCTGTGTGTTTGTTCATATCTGTGTTTGAAGACTTTAACTGAAGACTTTCTCAATTTCCTCAGTTCAATTTCTTCAGTCTGTTTGTCTTCATCCTGTGTTATCCTGTGATTACGCTTCCTGTACTCAGTGCCTGTCTTCATTTCATCATGATGACTATGCTTGTATTCTGTTATGTTTACCTTTGAGTACTTATTCCGCTGCTAGTAGTTCTTCGCTAAGGAATTTCCTCACCGGCAAATTCCTCAGTGAAGAATTTCATAAAAATCGCCTATTCACCCACCTCTAGTCGATATAACGCACTTTCACCAGGGGGAGCCGACTAGGCTACCCGTGGTCATTTACTCCGACAGTAGTCCTCGAAGCTGGTTGGGCTCCGAGGTAGAAAAGAGACGAGAAGCTCAATCAGCTTCCTATCTTGAGGAGCCGAAAACTAGGAGCTGGCTTTGATTAGGTGCGCCGTCTTCTGGAGGGTTTCGAAGCTTGAAGGCGGGAACCAGGCGGTGCGTGAGTCAGGCTGCGAGCTGTCCGCCTGCCGCCTGCGCACCACGTGGCACCCATTGGCTGGAAGGGCCTGCCAGCCCACGCGCGCGACGGGACGCCGCCGCAGTCTGGGGCCCGCCACTACCGGGCCCCGGTCCACGCGCGGATCTTCTGCGGCCCTGATTGACCATGCGCCTCCCAGCGGCAGTTACCGAACGCTGTTAAGGTGCAATAATCGCGGGGCGTGGGGGAGTGGGCGCAGTTAATCCCACGTCCCCCACGCCTCGCCTCCTCGGCTTTGCCGCATGAGGCTATAAGTAGGGGGGAGGAGGGGGAGCAGCAAACGCTCGCACGCTCGCCCTAGCTCCGCCCCTTCCTTCTTCTTCTTCCTCCTCTCTGTCGCCACAGCTACCCTCCACCGCTCAGTTGTCCCGCCAATATTCTTGGCTCGCCGTTGCTTAGCCGTAACAGGGTCGCGCGCTCCCCGCCGCCACGCCTTTCTCGTCGCCGCGCCGTCCCCATGGCGCTATCGAGCTCCTGGGATGGCTCCAACGTCCATGACGACCACATCGACTTCCTCCGCCGAACGCGGCGGCTGCCAGGCGCGAACTACGTGCGGGTCTGTCTCGCGCTGGAGAAGGAGATCTCGCCGGCACCGGAGGAGGACGAACAGGTAATCTTCCGCTCGCATTGCCTGCGCAGCTTCGGCCTGCCGGCGAGCGGGTTCTTCCGCTCCTTCCTCGAGTTTTATCATCTCTAGCCGCATCACCTCACTCCAAACGCGGTGATGCTGCTGTCGGCCTTCGTCGCCCTGTGCGAGGGCTTTCTTGGCGTCCTCCCTACCCTTGAACTCTGGGGGGAATTCTTCTAGTGCAAGCTTGGCACTGTCGTCGCGGGCGTGCCCGCCCCTTGCGGGGCCTTCATCGCCATGCGGAGGACGAGCGACAACAATCCGTTTCCGGCCATCCCGCTGATCCAGTCGGTGAAGCTCTGGTAGAAATCTTACTTCTACGTGAAGAACATCGCTCCGCAAGGCGACTTCATCAATCTGCTGGCTTACGTAGCCGGCCCGCCGGCTGGGAGGCAGCCCTCATGGTCCTACCGGGCCAGGTCGCTGTCTCAGGGTGGGGCCGCCTCTATTGCACGGCTCCGGATGATGATCCAGTCGGAGGGTCTGACCGGGGCCGACCTGGTGGCCGCCTTCGTGGAGCGCCGGGTGCTCCCGCTCCAGGGCCGACCTCACATGATTTGTCAGATGAGCGGCCGCTTCGACCCGTGCCGGTTAAGCACCAACGAGATGCCTCACGCCGAGGTGTCTTACATGGTGAACTATATTTCCAACTGCAAGCACCGAGGAGTGGCAATACGGCAAGGAGCCATACTCTCGCGCCAATCCTCCGCCTACGATAAGTTTCTCTTCCTTCCTTATTTTCTTGTTGATGGGTTCATGATGGCCGACTCCTGACCAGTCGGCTTGTTTTTGGCAGAATCCCATGCTTCCGCCGGCAACCGGAGCTGTGAGGGTGGAACGCCAGTTTCTCCCCGACCGCACAATGGACGACGTTGACGATCCGGACCAGGGGGCGGCCGCCATGGAAGATGACGTCGCAGGGGAAGGCGGCGAGGCAGGCGGCTTTGGGCTCGGGGCCGCCTTCGAGGACTGGCCGGATGATGACGAGGCCGAAGTCATTCCGCGCCGCCGACCGATGCCCGATCATTAAGGCGTGGGCCCATCTGCCGCGCCGGCTGCTCATGATGGCGCGTAGAAACGCCGGGCCGTGTCGACCCACTTCGGCAGTCGGCCCAAGAAGCCCCAAGAGTACCGCGACGGCGACCAAGCGGGATGAAGCGGCCGCGAAGGCGGCCCGCTTCGCAAGGTGGTGAAGCAGCGGCAGGCGGTTTCAGCGTAAGTGTCGTTTTTCTTACACCTTTCTTTTTATTCTTCGTTGATATTCTTCTAAGCCTTCTTCTTGATTTATCAAATAGGGCCCCACTTTCCCTCAGGCGGGTCCCTGCCGCCTCCATAGTCAGAGCTGTGGGAGGGTCTTCAAGCTCCCGCCTGTGGATCCCCGTGCCGATCTCCTAGAGGCGATGAAGCGAAATGCACGGGAGGCGCGAGAGGAGCGGGAGGCGGAGGAGCGGAGGGCGGCTCGGGAGGCGGAGGAGAATTCAGCAGAGGCGCGAGCCGACGCGGCTGCCAAGGCCCAGGCGGAGGCCGCGGTTGCGGAGAGGGAGGCGGAGGCCCTGCAGAACCAGCCTCCGCAGCTCGTCATCCCCCTCCGCGCCGCGGCTCCCGACGTCCCAGTGCCCCCGACGGAGGAGGCCGGCCGCGGCAAGCCGGTGATGGAGAAGGAGGTGGTGCCGTCGCCGCCGACTGGAACGGGCCAAGGAAGCCGGCCTGATGCGCCGCTCGTGCAGCCGGCTGGAGGCGAGCCGACTGCGGGGGCGGACCTTGTGGTCCCGTCGCCGTCTCGTCGGTGCACGGGGAAGACGACTTCGGCGCCGGAGCCGCAAAAAACTGCGGGCGCCGGCTCGTCGGCCCAGGACCTGGAAGAGGCCAGCGATAGCTCGTCCGGGTGGACGCGGGCAGCGGGACGGCCGTGCTGAACGTGGCGGCGCAGGACGTCCGGAATTGGATTTAGGCCCAAGCTACCGCACTGAAGCAGTACACTCAAGAGTTTCTCACGACGCGAACGGTTATTCGGGTGAGTCCTCCTGCTCTTCGTCGATTGCTCCTGATTTCTTCTGAGTCGGCTGCTGAGCAGGCGGCTTGGAACTTCTTAGTAGACTTTGATTGCCGTCTTGTTCTTATTCGCGTCTCTTGTCTTATCTGTATGAGTACCACAACCTCCGTGCAGCTGCTTTCAACTTCTAGGCCAGGAGTTGAATCAGAAAGCCACTGACCTGACCGAGAGTCGGAGTAAGTGCTTCATCTTTTATCTCGAGTGGGGGCGCGTCAGCGCACCCACTTGGTGTAGTCCCCGAGATTCGGGCCGATTGCTGAGCAGTCGGGTCGGATCTTTTCCTGACGACTTCTTTATTCATATCTGCAGGGGCCAATGCTGACTTGAGGGGCCAGCTAAGCGGAGCCCAGTCCGCCCTTCGCGCCAAGGAGGCCGAGTGCGCCGCCCTGGCTCAGGAGCACGATCGCCTGGCCAAGAAACTGGCTGACCAAGAGGAGAGCCACAAGGCGGCCCTGAAGGCGGCGTAGGACAGCGAGGCCGCCCTCAAAGCCGAATATGAGACCGAGGCGACGAACTGGGCCGAGGCAAGGCAGGCGCTGAGTCAAGGCTACAGCCGGGTGGAAGACTTAATCGACGGTAGTCCGCCTTCTTCTTCATTTTTTGCCCGCTTCCTGCCATCTGGTTCGTCTTTTGATTTTGTGCTACTGCTTTCTTCTTTGTGCAGATTACTTTCCCAGTTACTCTGTTGCCGCCTCCCAAGCCATCGAGGCCTACCGCGACGCGGGACGGCAGGTAGGGGCCGAGATCGCACCGGGTGCCGGCCGGTCACTTGAAGAGCAACTTCTGGCGCTTCAAGGCCACCTGCAGCCGGCCCACCGCATGCTCCGCCATCTTCAGCACGCCAGGGCGCAAGTGCTGGCCGCCCTCTGGCCCGGCGAGGTGGTTCCCCACACCCCAAGTCGGACTGCCGACTGGCTGGAGGTCGCAGTCGGCCGCTTCGAGGCTTGGAAGGCGTCAGCGGCCTGGTCCGGCGCTGGGCGGGCACTGGAGTTCGTCCGAGCTTGGTATCCTGGGCTGAACTTGGACCAGCTGAGCACCTGGCGGCAGGAGGCCGACGAGGAGCTGGAGGCGGTGCGGCCGGCTATCGTCCAGCGCGCCTCGGCGATCGCCGAGTACACCGACACCAGCGCCTTTGCCCCTGAGGTGGATGATACTGGCGTCGCTCAGCCAGAGGAGTGGTTCGGGCTGAACCCGGCAGAAGGTGAGGACTCGGCGGAGGAGATTGCTTCCAGCGATGAGGGCGAAGGGGAATAGGGAGAGGATGGTGAAGACGTTGTGCCAGACAGCGAAGCGACCAGCCCGCCTCAGCCTGATCGTGCCTCCAGCAACGATGCGCCTGCAAGCGCACCGCCTGCAAGAGGTGATGATCATGTCGAGATTCGCCACCCTGTCACTCCTCCAGCCGGCACTGCCATCTCCACCAACCTTCCCGACTCGCCCGTCGCTCCCTTGGCCTGATCCGCCGTCCTTGCTTTCCTGCTTGTTACTCTTTTGAACAACTTTTATTAAATTTGCGTAGTTCCACCCACTGGGGGTGTATTCAAACTATGTTGAATGCTGGCCTTTTGAAGGTCTTTTGTGTAAATATAATTATGCATGTGTTTGGCTTCCGTTCATGTTTGCTTTTCATCCTTTCGGCTTTTTCCTTTGCCGCCTTCCCCCGCCTTCCCAGCCGGATAGCTGCTCTACAGTCTGTGGCTGGAGAAGGACTTGGTTGTTTTTGGGAAGGCAAGTACTCGAGCTTTCTTAGATTGCAGCAAGGTGAACGGGAAGCCGGCCCGCCGGCTGCTCTGGTAGCCGGTTGGCGGGGCGGGAGACCGACTCGCGTTATATAAGTTCGTTAGTCCTTAGCTGTTTTTCATGTGGGCATCCTTTCCTGCCCTTGGCTCTTGCCAGTCGGACAGTCGATTCTTCGAGCTGCGACTTTTGACAAGAGGGGGCTTGGGTGCCGGCACACTACTTGTCTGACTGCAGGCAGAACTTTAGATATAACTCGAGGCGGCGAGTCCCCGGGCCGACTGGTCGAACCCGGTGCCGGACGAAAAAGTAAATGTAGTAACATAATCATAGGCATGATACTTATCATTCATAGGTAAAAGAGGGTAGTCCCCGAGTGCTCCTCTCGGGGGACCCTTTGTCTCGTACTTAGTACAAAAGGTAGCGTGGTACATACTGCTTTTTAACTGTAAAATCTTCGGAGGAGATTGGCGTTCCATGGTCGTTCCGACTCCTTGCCGGAATCATCTCTCTTGCGTGCCTTCGGCTTCTGCGCGTCGATTAAGTAGTAGGAGTCGTTGCCTAAAGCTCTGTTGATGACGAAGGGGCCCTCCCAAGGGGCCGAGAGCTTGTGTTGGCCGGCTGCTCGCTGGATCAGCCAGAGCACAAGATCGCCCTCTTGGAAGGATCTTGGCTTGACCTTCCGGCTATGGTAGCGGCACAGACCCCGCTGATAGATGGTGGACCGGCTGAGGGCTAACAGCCGGCCTTCTTCCAGCAGGTTGACACCGTCTTCTCGTGCTTCCTTGGCCTCCTCCTCCGTGTACATGGTGACCCGAGGTGAGTCGAACTCAATATCAGTTGGGATGACAGCCTCGACACCATATACAAGGAAGAAAGGGGTGAAGCCGGTTGACTTGTTTGGGGTAGTGTGCAAACTCCAGAGGATGGCTGGCAGCTCGCCGAGCCAATAGCCGGCCGAACGCTCCAGTGGCACGACCAATCGGGGCTTGATGCTGGAGAGGATGAGGCCGTTTGCTCACTCGACCTGGCCGTTTGACTGCGGGTGGGCAACGGACGCTAGGTCTAGCCGGATGCCTTGTGTTGCGCAGAAACATGCCAGTGCTCCCTTTGCAAAATTTGTGCCGTTGTCGGTGATGATGCTGTGCGGTACACCGTACCGGGTTGTGATATCCGTGATGAACATTACGGCAGTCGGCCCATTCAGCTTCTTGATCAGTTTTGCTTCAATCCACTTGGTAAATTTGTCCACAGCGACGAGCAGATGTGTCATGCCGCCGCGTGCCGTCTCGAATGGGCCCACCATGTCCAGCCCCCAAACGGCAAAAGGCCAGGTGAGGGCGATGGTCTTGAGTGCAGAAGCTGGCAGGTGTTGCTTGGAACTAAAAACTTGGCACCCTTTGCAGTGTTTAACTAGCTCCTTGGCGTTATCCAAAGCAGTCGGCCAGAAGAATCCGTGGCGGAAAGCTTTGGCGACGAGTGATCTTGAGGCTGCGTGGTGGCCGCATTCACCTTGGTGGATGTCCTTGAGGATTGCTATGCCCTTCTCTGGCTCGATGCAGTGCTAGAAGACTCCAGTGACGCTGCGCCTAACAAGCTCTCGGTTTACTATTGTGTATGCTACGGCTCGGCATTGGACTTGTCTTGCCGAGATCTCGTCAGTTGGCAACTCTCTGTTTACTAAGAAGTTGAGGATGGGCTGGGCCCATGATGGGGCTGCTTCTTCTACTGTCAAAACTGCTACTGTGACCAGGGCGGGTGGGCTGGGTGGTGAAGAGTTGGAGTCAGCCACCGCCTGTTGTGTCGATGCAGTCCCCGGGCCGGCTGCAGTAGCCCCGGGCCGAGTTCCGAAGTTCCCGGGCCGGGTGCGACTACGGCAGTCCCTGGGCCGCCTGTCGAAGTCCAGAGGTACCTTCTTTGTTTCTTTGGCCGGCTGGAAAGAACCTTGGGCATCACACTCCTTGGGGTCGGGGGACAGGGCCGGCTGCTTGCCGGCCATGGCCACGACTCGATCCAGTATCTTCTTCTCTTCAGCAATCACGAGGGACGCGGCCAGCCGGCTACTAGCTGCCGCACACTCGGAGGATTTCTTGTAGTGTCCGGCTATGGTGATGATGCCCTTGGAACTCAGTATCTTCATCTTGAGGTAGGCATAGTGGGGTACAGCCATGAATTTGGCCAGAGCAGGTCGGCCAAGCAACGCTTGGTAAGGGCTCTCCAGATCCACTACCTCAAACCACAGTGCCTCTCGGCGGAAATGATCCTTGTCCCCGAAGAGGACGTCTATCTTGATCTTGTTGATTAGGGAGCAGGACAGGCCGGGTACGATGCCATGGAACACAGTCCGACTAGGCATGAGCTGCTTCGTCTTGATGCCCAGCTTCTCCATGGTGTCACGGTACAGTATGTTGATGCTGCTCCCGCCATCTATCAGCACGCGGGAGAAACGGGCAGCTCACCTTTCTGTTGCGAGGGTGGCATCCAAAACCAATGCGTAAGAGCCGGGAGACGGCATCACCTCTGGGTGATCAGTCCGGCTCCAGCTGACAGGCCTTTCTGACCAGTGCATGAACTCGGGGTTGTTGAAGGCAACTGCGTTGACTTCTTGGCGCTGTCGGCGCCGGCCACGCCGATCTTCTGGTTGGCTTGTAAAGACGACGTAGGCAGCATGCTCGTCAGGGAACTCGTCTTGAACAGCCCCGACTGCTGGTCGAGCGGCCGGCAGCGGAGGGGCTGGAGGCGGCTGGCCAGCAGGCAGAGGCGGCGCTATCCCCTCGCCCTTGGAGATCCGCGTGAGCCAGTGGCATTTCCGGGTCATATGGTTTGAAGGCTTCGCGCCGCTGTGGAACTTGCAGGGGGCATCAAGTGCTTGCTCGTAGGAGAAAGTCGGCTGCCAAGCCGGCCTGCCGCCCTTCTGCTTCTTGGGCGCGGGCCGTCCTTCGGGTTGTTCGTCTTCGACTGTGGCCACTTGCCGACTGGTGGAAGGCGGCATGGGATCCTTGCGCTTGTGGTCGTTTTGGTACGGGCGTCGGCCGGAGTCTCTTGCCAGCGTCTTGGGACTCAGAGCGAGCAGCTTCCCAGAGGCGTCTACTCGGAGCTCGGTCTTCATTTAGGAATCGGCCGTGGCGTATTTATCAGTTATGACCAGCAGTTCATCGAGGGTAGTCGGCTCGTCGCAGAGGAGTCGGTGCTTGAGGAGGGTGCCTTCTCGGCACCCGGCGGTGAAGTACTCTATAGCTTGAACCTTGTGCGCTCCTTCGCAGGAATTGTGGATCTCGGCCCAACGCGTGAGGTAGTCGCGAGTTGATTCATTGGGCCCTTGTACACACAAGGAGAGCTGTCGGGGCTTGGGAGCCCGTTTGTAGGTGCTGGTAAAGTTGCGGATGAAAGCTTCTGTGAAGTCCAGCCAGCTGTTACGCTGTAAGGCTTGAGGCTGTTGAGCTAGGTGCGCGCTGTGCCCTGGAGCATGAGGGGGACATACTTCACGGCAACACGCCTGTTGCCGTTCGCGATGCTAACCACAGTGGAGTAGTCGATCAACCAGTCTTCTGGCTTCACGGAGCCGTTGTACTTGGGCGTGTCTCTTGGGAGCAAGAACCCTTTGGGGAAGGGCTCGTCGCGGATGCGGGGGCCAAAGCAGGGCGGGCCGACGTCATCTTCTTCTTCCAGGGCCAGGGATCGCGCGAGTTGGTCGATCCGGTGGCGGGCGTCATTCTCGCTGACTCCTTCACGGCGGCCCAGTCGGCCGCTGAGAGTCGAATGCGTGACAGGCGGCGGAGTGGGATATCTCTCCCCACGAGGCGGAGGGGGAGGGGGGTCGCCCCGCCACTCCATAGCTCGAGGGCGGCCTTCTGTGTCACGCTCGATGGAGATTCGAGTCCGACTGTGGCTGGCAGCCGACTCCTTTTCTTTCCTTGCATGGGTGTTGCCCATAGTCGGCGTTCGGGACGTCGCACCGTGCTCTCGGCGTGGGGGAGGACTTTCGGCGCGGACATCGGCTTCATGCCGCTCTGTGGCCGCGTCGATAAGCTGCTGGATGCGTCTGTTCATGTAGGGGAGCTCGTCAGGCCCCAGTCCATCTAGCTCGTCTACGGCCGCCTGGGCGGCGCGTAGGTTCTCGAGAGGCGTGGCATAGACTGGACGGTCTGCTCCCAGCACGTTGGCGATAGCCGCACTATGTTTATTGATGATCCCGACGCAGCTCGGCCCGTCGGGAGGCGGCGTGCCGAAGGTGGCGCGGTCGACTTCGCGCTGGTGAGCCTCGGTGAGGCGTCTCATGGTAGCTAGCTTCTGGCCCTCCGCGACGAGGGCGAGGCAGCGCGCCTCTAGTGTCTTGGCGTCGGCGTCGGCCGGGATGGGGGCGGACAAGTCGTGCAGCGCCGCCTGCAGGGCGTCGTGGGCGTTTTAGCCAGAGGCGGCGGCGTGGCTAATGACCAGTACCTCGGTGATGGCGCTGTTGCTGCTGTCGGCTCGAGGAAGAGGGTCGTTCATGGTCACTACGTTGGTGGGGAAGGCGTCAAGTGACGCCGTGTTAGAGTCGACAAGCATCAGGTCGGTGGAGCCAACCGACTCCAAGTCCGCGGCAAGCTCGCCGGAGATGTGGAGTTGGTCGAGGAGGCTGACGAGGTGACTCTCGGGGCAGCCTGTGCCCGCGGTGGATGCGGGCTCGTCGGAGATGCGAGCCTTGCCAAGAAGATCGGCGAGGTAGCTCACCGCGCAGGCGTCGGCGACGCCTTGCAGCACGTCGGGGCAAGCGCCATTGGGCGAGCCGGGCTGGCTATGCTCACTAGGAAGGAAGAGGGTTCCTGTCTAGAACAGGTCTCCGGACGACGGTGCACCTAGCCCCACGGTGGGCGCCAAATGTCGGGTGGTTGGTGCGACATATGCCAACGGGTGGCTTATCATTGTGGGAGCCAATAAAACATCGCCGGTGCCTGAAAACGGGATAAGGCGAAGACATGCACGCTGGCGGATCTTACCCAGCTTCAGGGCTCTCCGTGGAGATAACACCCCTACTGCTGCTCTGCGGGGTCTCCGCATGGTCACTATATCAACAAGTAGCTACAAGAGGCTCCTTGAGCTGTTCGGTGAAAGGATGAAGAAGGGCAAGGCTAGCCTGCCTCTCCTCTCGATGTGGTGTTTAGAACTTCTGGAAAAAGATCCCCCTGCATGGGTGCCCTGGGGGGTTTATATAGGCCTACCCCCAGGGGTACTGTCGGTGTCAAAACCGGCGGATCTCGGGTAGGGGGTCCCGAACTATGCGTCTAGGCCGGATGGTAACAGGAGGCAAGGGACACGAAGTTTTACCCAGGTTCGGGCCCTCTCGATGGAGGTAAAACCCTACGTCCTGCTTGATTAATATTGATGATATGGGTAGTACAAGAGTAGATCTACCACGAGATCAGAGAGGCTAAACCCTAGAAGCTAGCCTATGGTATGATTGTTGATGTGTATGTTGTCCTACGGACTAAAACCCCCCGGTTTATATAGACACCGGAGAGGGTTAGGGTTACATTGAGTCGGTTACAATGGTAGGAGATCTGAACATCCGTATCGCCAAGCTTGCCTTCCACGCCAAGGAAAGTCCCTTCCGGACACGGGACGGAGTCTTCAATCTTGTATCTTCATAGTCCAGGAGTCCGGCTGAAGGTATAGTCCAGCCATCCGGACACCCCCCTAATCCAGGACTCCCTCAGTAGCCCCTGAACCAAGCTTTAATGACGACAAGTCTGGCGCGCAGATTGTCTTCGGCATTGCAAGGCGGGTTCCTCCTCCAAGTACTTTATAAAAGATTTTAAACACAAAGATAGTGTCCGGCTCTGTGAAATAAGTTTTCCACATATTGCCATAGAGAGAACAATATTTACACAAATCTAATCTGCTGACGTATTCCGTAGCGTGACACACCACGGCCAAGCCTTTATCCGAGTCATTTCATTATCCCACCTCAGCGCATTATGCGAGGCGGTTTCCTTGGCACGTCTTGTCAAAGCAGAGATCGTGTCCCCTTATTCTGGGATTCTCATCAATACGGGCGTGAGTAACCCAACCACGCCTTTGATTACGGCGCTTGGAGATAAGCGAGTTTTACCAGGCTGGTGGGGACATGTAGTTGCGTCCACCCATATAAGGGGATAAGGATCCACCTTTTCACCCACGCCTTCTTCCTCCTTTGCCTATCCATTCTTGCGCACTCGAGCTCCAGCGCCCAAGTCCGCACTACCACCTCAACCTTCTCCAGTCATGTCCGGAGCGGGAGGCAAGTGGATGGTCTCCTCCGTCACGGAGGGACATATCAAAAAGCTGAGGAAGGCCGGATATCTGGCTAGCGACATCGCGCACCGGCTTCCCGAAAAGGGGCACCTCATCCCTACTCCTAGGCCCCATCAGAGGGTGGTATTCCTCCCCCATTTCCTCCGCGGACTGGGCTTCCCTCTGCATCCATTTGTCCGGGGGCTCATGTTCTACTACGGCCTGGATTTCCACGATCTGGCCCCGAACTTCGTCCTCAACATCTCGGCGTTCCTCCGCATCCGTCCCCATTTCGGCATATGGCTTAAGACTTTCAACGTCAAGCCAAAGGTGGTGCGCGGCAGCCAGGCGGAGTGCGGCGGTGCCATGGTTGGCAAGATGGCCAACGTCCTGTGGCTCGAGGGCTCCTTTGTAGAGACCCTGAAGGGGTGGCAATCATGGTGGTTTTACATCACCGAGCCGCGCGACGCCGAATGGGTTGCACCCCCTGAGTTTCGATTCAGCCCCCCTACGCGGCTCACCTCCTGGAAGGAGACAGGCCTGTCTCAGGGTAAAAAAGGAGAGCTGACCGGACTCCAAACATGCATCCAAACCCTGGTGGACAAGAAGCTCAAGCTTGTCAACGTAGTCCAGGTTATGCTCATCCGCCTGATCCTCCCGTGTCAACGATGGGCCTTCAACCTGTGGGAGTTCGACCCGGTGCAGCATCGAACTCTAAACAGGCTCTTTGACACGACGTACGAAGATGCCTGGAGGATGCTTTTCAAAGGCGCCGAGGCTCCCGCATCCGCTACCGAGGATCGCGGATTCAGTACTCAGCATCACGCTCATGCAGTAAGCTATTTTTGTCCTTTTACACGGTATCAGTTTTTCATAGTTTGACTCTATGCGGGATCTAAGCTCCCTTATCTTTGATAGGATTGGGAGGTGACATCCGGACAGATCAACTGTCTGGCTCCTTTGCCCGAAGGCCCAGCGGACGCTCACTTGGCGAAGCTGCTGGTTCCGGCGCCCTATGTGGTGCCAGAGAAGAAGGCCACGAAAAGGGCCACGGGGACTCGAAAGAGTGCCCGGCGCCAGGAGGTGTTGGATTCATCATCCGACGGTCCCGAAGCGCCTTCTTCTCGTGAAGACGAGGAGGAAGAAGAAGAGACCTCTCCCCCTCCAACGGGAGGAAAGAAGAAAAGGAAGGCCGCCCTCTCTGAGGAGGCCGGAGGGTCCAAGAAGGGGAAAACCCTTCCTCCGGACTACTCCAACGACGCCGACGACGGCGGGGAGGAGTGGCAGCCCAGGGCCAAGCCCCTGGCAAAATCGTAAGTATCCGGATACCGGAGTAATTCATAGTATTCGTTTATTGCACAGCTTTCCCTTTTGTCGAACATGCTTATGCAGCCCACCCAAAGACCGGCTCGATGCGTCGTTGAGCGGCTCACTGGACTCATCGGATGTGAACTCGCTTCCGACGTCTTACTCCCCCCGCCCTATGGACGACACCGAGGTGTTGTCCCAACAGGTTCCAAGCAAGGAGGAGGTGATCTCGGAGGCGCCGCAAGGCGACCTCCCGGACTCCAGGAGTAAAGGGGATGAACCCCCCCCCCCAGGGCTCCAAGTCCGGCTCTAGGCCGGACACCGCTCCGGAACCTTCAAGGGTTCCGGAGTCCGGCGGGGGACCTCCTTCCAAGAGGAGCAAGTCCGCCGTACCGGCGACCCCCGTCCACCCGGAGGCGCCGGACAATATGTTGGAGGCGCTCCAAGGTGCCTCCATCGATGAGGAGCACCGCGCTATTATGAGTGCGGTGGTCCAGAAGGTTCAGTCCGCCAAGAGCGGACTGACTGAAGCTTGTACTAGCCTTTTGACAGGCTTTGAGGTAAGTAAATAAAGTGTAAATAATATCACTGCATAGACAGTAGCCCCTGATGCTCTGTTGGGCGTTCGGGAAGAAAAGCCGAATAGAGGATCAAAAAATTCACAGGAGTCTAACAAAAGGAGTCAATATGCGTGTGCAGGCTTCTCTGCTGGCGTCCGCCGTACTCACTGCGGAAGTGGACACGCTGAAGCAAAGCCTCGAGAAGTCCGAGCAAGAGCTCGGGCGTGCCAAGAAGCAGCTCGAGGAGAAGGAAGGTAAGAAATACCTTGGTTGAATATGTATATAAAAAAGGTGTAATTGCAAGAAAGGACAGGATTAACATGGCTATTGTAGGGGCCACATCTAAGGTGGCGACCCTTAAGCAAGCGCTGCTCGAGGCCGAGAAGAGTGCGGCCGCGGAGCGCACCGAGCGGGAGAGGTATGAGGCCGAGGTTGGCAAGGTGCGGCAAGAGCTCCAGGTTCTCATGAAGAAACATGAGAGTTTGGAGCTTGACTCAAAGACGCGAGCGTCCGAGCTCGCGGCGGCTATTGAAAATGCCAAGTCTGCCAAGGCCGAATCCCATAAGACCCTCCAGGAGTTGGATGAGGTGAATAAAATAGCGGCGGGTAAGGCATTCTTTATGCAAAGTAAACACATAAACGTGAGTTACTTGATACTTACCCGAATCCGGAGCTCTCCAGGGGCATTTGCAGATCTTCCCCGGAGTGTATCCGATGCCGCCGCATTCTATCGAGCCGAGGAGGGCAGCTCGACGGAGAAGGTGTTCTGGTCTCAGTATGCTGAGGCCGGACACCCCGTGCCCCTGAGCGACCAGCTGAAACAACTGGTCGAGCTCCATAAAGCGGCCGAACATGCCATGAAGGGCCTCCTAGTTCGGCTGTGGCCTGGAGAGGCTCTGCCTGGGAGCTATTTTGGGCTGGTGCGGCGGCTGGCAGAGGCCTGTCCAAGGCTCAAAGTCATCAAGCGCTCCGTCTGTATTGAAGGTGCTCGTAGGGCCTTTGCCCGCACTAAGGTGCACTAGGGCAGGCTGGATGCGGAGAAGCTTGTGAAGGACAGGCCACCAGCGGGGAAAGAGCATCGCAAGCCCGAAAATTACTATAAGGATGTTCTGAAGGGTGTCCGCCTTGTGGCGGATGAATGTACTAGGGATGTAATTTTTGAGTAAAATTCACTCGTTTTTGTCCTGTGCGTTGAAAACTTGTTCATATGCGCTGAGCAATGCTGCTTGAATTTAAAATATTACCTTCTGTGCGGCTGTTTATCAATACTGAGAGATGGCGAGTCGTTGGCTTCTGCCCCCTTGCCACTAGTGCTGGGGTGTTCGGGGATAAATCTGGGCGCTCTTTTTCCCATGTTTGGGTCCTTCGAGGGAGGCGCTCAGCCCGACGAACGAGGCAATCAGACTATAATGCGTGAACACTCTCACTTAGCCATAGAACTCTATAATTTTAAATTTCGGTGAAGCCCCTAGTATTCGGAAGACCGAGTTCGGGGCGCTATCCATGCCTTGGCCGGACAGAGCCGACTCGTCGCCCTAAGCGGCATAAGTCTTTAGGGACTCGAAAAAAACCTCTCGAACAGCGACCAGCTCTCGCTTCATCATGACAGTCAGTTTTAGCTTTCTCCACTGAGGTGCTCGGCCCAGCTCAACTGGGGCACAATCGCAGTGGTTCTCCTAGTGCTACCTTAGCCGATATAGCGGAACGTAAGGCACCAAAACATAGGAGCCGGGCAAACCCAACTATTGACCCAAGACATGATTCGAAGCCGATGCATATAATGCTATAAGTTCGGGGTGCCGCACTTGTGTAAGTGTTCGGACTTCTCACACCATATTGAGGGGTGCTAAAAGCCCCTGGCGTATTTTGGCTGTACCAAGTTGTACGGGTGCAACATGTCATTAAGGAACATTTATTTATAAAAAGATAGTGCAAAAATAGACAAAAGCTATGCATTGTTTATTAGAAATAGCTGCGATCAAAGCAGAACGATACAAGTAATGCGATAAACGAAAAGTTGGACTATTTAACATGTCTACTCCAGGGGCAAGCTGCGGAATAGTATGCGAAACAGGTATACTGCTCGTGATAGAGACCACCTGGGATTTCCGTAATGCAGCATGGCTTGTCTGCTTCCCTGGTTCTTGCATCGTTTGTGCGGCAATTGAACTGCCGAACAGGCCTTCCGAAGAGTAGAGTCCTGGAAGTAAGAGAAAAGTAAAAAATCGGCAGCCCCCGGTGCGGTTTAAGCCGTGTTTTTGGCGTGCCGTGATGGTGCCCCTCCCCCTATGCCCATGGTATTTCTAGAGCGTAATTATGTACGCGAAGTACCGGCGTCGCCTTTTTGCTAGGGTTGGGGTTGGGGCTGTATTGCTACGCCTGCTCGGAACGTGCTAGGCGGTCTTGTTGTAGGTTACTCCGGGCACGCTTGACGGTGTTCGGACGTTTAATGGCCGGACTGGAGAACTGCCTGGAGAGGCTGCTTTATACTTCTGCTGCAAGGGCCGCCGTGTGCTCCTCCGTTCGGAGGGAGCGTTCGGTGTTTCCATTGACCGTAATTACTCCACGAGGGCCTGGCATCTTGAGCTTAAGGTATGCGTAGTGCGGTACCGCATTGAATTTGGCGAATGCGGTTCGTCCGAGCAGTGCATGATAGCCACTGCGGAATGGGACTATGTCGAAGACCAATTGCTCGCTTCGGAAATTATCCGGGGATCCGAAGACCACTTCAAGTGTGACTGAGCCTGTACAGTTGGCCTCTACACCTGGTATTACGCCTTTAAAGGTCGTTTTGGTGGGCTTAATCCTCGAGGGATCGATGCCCATTTTTTGCACTGCATCCTGGTAAAGCAGGTTCATGCTTCTGCCGCCGTCCATGAGGACTCTAGTGAGATGAAATCCGTCAATAATTGGGTCTAGAACCAATGCAGCAAATCCGCCATGACGGATGCTAGTGGGATGGTCTCTTCTATCAAAGGTGATCGGGCAGGAGGACCATGGGTTGAACTTTGGGGCGACTGGCTCTACCGCGTATACGTCCCTTAACGCGCGCTTCTGCTCCCTTTTTGGGACATGGGTGGCGTATATCATGTTCACCGTCCGCACTTGTGGGGGGAAACCCTTTTGTCCATTGTTGTTCGGCGGCCGGGGCTCCTCGTCGTCATCGCTATGCAGCCCCCTGTCTTCATTGTCGGCGCTTAACTTGCCTGCCTGCTTGAACACCCAACAATCCCTGTTGGAGTGATTGGCCGGCTTTTCGGGGGTGCCATGTATTTGGCACAAGCGGTCGAGTATTCGGTCCAAGCTGGACGGGCCCCTAGGATTCCTTTTGAATGGATTTTTCCGCTGACCGGATTTAGAGCCTCTGAATCCGGCATTAACTGCCGTATTCTCAGCATTGTCGCCGTTAATGCAGTGCTTCTGCTTGTTGCGACGCGACCTGCCACTAATGTCCCTGGTGTCCGAACTACTAGGGTTCTTGGTCATATTGTGGTTACGAGCAAGCCAGCTGTCTTCTCCCGCGCAAAAGCGGGTCATGAGTGTCGTGAGTGCTGCCATAGATTTCGGCTTTTCCTGTCCAAGGTGCTGGGCCAGCCACTCGTCACGGATATTGTGCTTGAAGGCTGCTAGGGCCTCAGCGTCCGGACAGTCGACTATTTGATTTTCCTTTGTTAGGAACCGTGTCCAGAATTGCCTGGCCGATTCCTCTGGCTGCTGAATTACGTGACTTAGGTCATTGGCGTCTGGGGGTCACACATAAGTGCCCTGGAAATTGTCGAGGAATGCGGCTTCCAGGTCCTCCCAACAACTGATTGATCCTGTTGGCAAGCTGTTGAGCCAATGCCGAGCTGGTCCTTTAAGCTTGAGTGGGAGGTATTTGATGGCGTGAAAATCGTCGCCACGGGCCATGTGGATATGAAGGAGATAATCCTCGATCCATACCGCAGGGTCTGTTGTGCCATCATATGATTCGATGTTTACGGGCTTGAAACCCTCGGGGATTTGATGATCCATTATTTCATCTGTAAAGCACAGTGGGTGTGCGGCGCCTCTGTACTGGGCGATATCATGACGTAGCTCCAATGAGTTTTGTCTACTGTGTTCGGCCCTGCCGAATTTGTGGCCGGCGTGACGGTTACCGTCTCGAGCCGTGGGGTGCCCACGCGATCCATAGATCGATCGTGTTTGCCCTGCCTTGTCCTCCAACATGTCTCGTAAGTCCGGCGCATATTCCCGTGCCTTGGTACGGGGTGCGGCTTGAGTGGAGGGCCGGGAGGCCTCTCTGTCGCGGCCACGAGGTGGCCGTTCGGCCGCATCAAGTGCTTCCTCCTCTAATTGGGGTAGCAACCTGCGCTTTGGGTAACTCTTGGAGGGGCGTTCGAGTTTATGCTCTTCGGCCGCAAGGACTTCGGTCCATCTGTTAACCAGCAAATCTTGATCAGCTCGGAGTTGTTGCTGCTTTTTCTTGAGGCTTCTTGCCGTGGCCATAAGCCTGCGTTGGAAACGCTTTTGCTCAATGGGATCCTCTGGCACGACGAATTCGTCATGGTCGAGGCTTGCCTCGTCTTCGGAGGGAGGCATATAATTATCATCCTCGACCTCTCTGTCTGCCGCTCTCTCATGAGGGCTGGTTTCTCCATCCTCCTGTGCTAAACCTTGCTGGAGGGGGTTTTCTTCGGCACTCTTCGGAGTATTATTATCTCCCGTGCTGGAATCACCGTTTTTGTGTTGGCGGGATTTTGAGTGGCGCCGCTGACGCCGGCGCTTGGGCTGTTTCTTGGAGGGGTCATCCTCCGCTGTTCCATCGCCCTCTCCCTCTTTTGGGGTGTCCACCATATATATGTCATATAACGAGGTGGCTTTCCAGGGCCTAGTAGGCGCTGGTTCTTCATCATCTCCTTCATCGGCGTCCATACCATCAATGTCTTCGGAGTCGAAGTCGAGCATGTCGGTTAAGTCATCGACAGTGGCTACAAAGTGGGTGGTGGGTGGGTTTTGAATTTCTTCATCGTCCGTACCCCAACCTTGCTGACCGTAGTCCGGCCAGGGCTCTCCTGATAAAGAGAGAGACTTCAGTGACTTCAGGATATCGCCGAAAGGCGAGTGCTGAAAGACGTCCGCGGCCGTGAACTCCATGATCGGCGCCCAATCGGATTCGATCGGCAGGGGCGCGGAGGATTCGGAGTCCCGAGAAGAATCCGGCTCCGTGGAGTCACGAGTCTCGCAGAGTACGGGGCTGGTGTTCGGCTCAACCGCCGTTGGGATCACAGCCCCCGAGGTGGCGTCCAACCGCCCATCCTCGATCGATGCGGTTGGCTCCGAACTAAGGGTCGGAGCCGATGTAGGTGTGGCCTCAAGGGCACTGTTTGGCGGCAGAGCTAGATCATGCTCGTCGTGACAATGCGGCGCGCTCGGCGGTGGTTCGAGTCCGTCGAAGATCAAGTCCCCATGGATGTCAGTCGTGTAGTTTAAATTTCTGAATCTGACCTGACGGCCAGGGGCGTAGCTTTCGATCTGCTCTAGATGGCCAAGTGAATTGGCCCGCAGTGCGAAGCCGCCAAAGACGAAGATCTGTCCGGGGAGGAAGGTCTCACCTTGGACTGCATCGCCCTTGATGATCGTAGGAGCCATCGGGCCTGACGGCGACGGCACAGAGGAACTCTCAATGAAAGCACCAATGTCGGTGTCAAAACCGGCGGATCTCGGGTAGGGGGTCCCGAACTGTGCATCTAGGCCGGATGGTAACAGGAGGCAAGGGACACGAAGTTTTACCCAGGTTCGGACCCTCTCGATGGAGGTAAAACCCTACGTCATGCTTGATTAATATTGATGATATGGGTTTTACAAGAGTAGATCTACCACGAGATCAGAGAGGCTAAACCCTAGAAGCTGGCCTATGGTATGATTGTTGATGTGTATGTTGCCCTACAGACTAAAACCCCCCGGTTTATATAGACACCGGAGAGGGTTAGGGTGTTGGGGAACGTTGTTTGGGGAACGTTGCAGAAAACAAAAAATTTCCTACGGTTTCACCAAGATCCATCTATGAGTTCATCTAGCAACGAGTGGTTGGATGCATCTACGTACCTTGTAGATCGCGAGCGGAAGCGTTCAAAGAACGGGGATGAGGGAGTCGTACTCGACGTGATCCAAATCACGAGATCCTAGCGCCGAACGGACGGCACCTCCGCGTTCAACACACGTACGGTCAGCGTAACGTCTCCTCCTTCTTGATCCAGCAAGGGGGAAGGAGAGGTTGAGGAAGATGGCTCCAGCAGCACGACGGCGTGGTGGTGATGGAGCTGCAGTACTCCGGCAGGGCTTCGCCAAGCTCTATGGAGAGGAGGAGGTGTTGGAGAGGGAGAGGGAGGCACCAATGGCGTAGGTAAGTCCCTCCCTCCCCCCACTATATATAGGGGCCTAGGGGGGCGCCGGCCCTAGGAGATGCAATCTCCTAGGGGGGCGGCGGCCAAGGGGTGGGGGGCTTGCCCCCCAAGCAAGGGGGCGCCCCCTTTAGGGTTTCCCCCACCCTAGGCGCATGGGCCCTAGGGGAAGTGGCGCGCACCAGCCCACTATGGGCTGGTTCCCCTCCCCACTTCAGCCCATGGGGCCCTCCGGGATGGGTAGCCCCACCCGGTGGACCCCCGGGATCCTTCCGGTGGTCCCGGTACAATACCGGTGACCCCCGAAACTCTCCCGATGGCCGAAACTGCACTTCCTATATATAATTCTTCACCTCCGGACCATTCCGGAACTCCTCGTGACGTCCGGGATCTCATCCGGGACTCCGAAAAACTTTCGGGTTACTGCATATTCATATCTCTACAACCCTAGCGTCACCGAAACTTAAGTGTGTAGACCCTACGGGTTCGGGAGACATGTAGACATGACCGAGACAGCTCTCCGGTCAATAACCAACAACGGGATCTGGATACCCATGTTGGCTCCCACATGCTCCTCGATGATCTCATCGGATGAACCACGATGTCGAGGATTCAAGCAACCCCGTATACAATTCCCTTTGTCAATCGGTACGTTACTTGCCCGAGATTCGATCGTCGGTATCCCAATACCTCGTTCAATCTCGTTACCGACAAGTCACTTTACTCGTACCGTAATGCATGATCCCGTGACCAGACACTTGGTCACTTTGAGCTCATTATGATGATGCATTACCGAGTGGGCGCAGAGATACCTCTCCGTCATACGAAGTGACAAATCCCAGTCTTGATCCGTGTCAACCCAACAGACACTTTCGGAGATACCCGTAGTATACCTTTATAGTCACCCAGTTACGTTGTGACGTTTGGTACACCCAAAGCATTCCTACGGTATCTGGGAGTTACACGATCTCATGGTCTAAGGAAAGGATACTTGACATTGGAAAACTCTAGCAAACGAACTATACGATCTTGTGCTATGTTTAGGATTGGGTCTTGTCCATCACATCATTCTCCTAATGATGTGATCTCGTTATCAATGACATCCAATGCCCATAGTCAGGAAACCATGACTAACTATTGATCAACGAGCTAGTCAACTAGAGGCTTACTAGGGACATGTTGGTGTCTATTATTCACACATGTAGTACGATTTCCGGATAACACAATTATAGCATGAATAAAAGACAATTATCATGAACAAGGAAATATAATAATAATCCTTTTATTATTGCCTCTAGGGCATATTTCCAACAGTCTCCCACTTGCACTAGAGTCAATAATCTAGTTACATTGTGATGAATCGAACACCCATGGAATTCTGGTGTTGATCATGTTTTGCTCTAGGGAGAGGTTTAGTCAACGGATCTGCTACATTCAGGTCCTTATGTACTTTACAAATATCTATGTCTCCATCTTCAACATTTTCACGAATGGAGTTGAAGCGACGCTTGATGTGTGTCGGAGTAAATAGCCATGGGTAGCCTAGCCGGCCTCCCCTGGCACTTCTGAGAAAATTACGAGCCAGCCCGGCTCTCAAGAACCCAAGACATGGGGCCGCCTTCCCCTAGCCGGCTGCGATCAAGGACGGCTTTCGGAAGGCGGTCCGACTTTAGCCCTCATGAGAGGGCCGACTCCAAGAAGCCGGCTGTGAGAAGGCCGACTCCTACGAGCCGGCTCCCCGTAAAGTAGTCAAGACCGTACCCACAAAGTTTGCACCCACCTAACGGCGGTGCGACGGGGCGTGGCTACAGAAGAGCCTGCCACCCCCGAATCCCGGGGCACGCGTGGCACAGTGCGCCGTATGAGGTAGGCATGACCCGTCTGGCGCAGCACTGTTGCCATGTTGACCCTGGCGTCACCCACGACGGGCCGCCAGCGTGGCCCACAGGCGGTGGGCCCCTTAAAGCAGAGAGACGGCCGAAGACGGCCACGCTTCCAACCAGCCAGCCCAATACGGAGCCGGCTCCCCGCAGCCGGCTCGCCGCCTCCCTCGAAGAGGACGCCCCATTAAGGAGACAAGACGCGGTAAGGCTACAGCGATCGTCCGACAGGCGGCGGTACTGTAGCCGCGCCTGCCACGATGAAGCTCACGTCAGCAAGATGAAGCCACAGTGACCAAGGAGTTGGCAGCCGGCGGGACCCACCAGTCGGCGGGCCCCAGCAGCCGGCGCAGAAGCCGGCGAGCGCAGTCACAGACGGCTGGGCCCCGCGCCCAGCCGGATTACCATTGTACCCTCGGGGATAGGCTTATATAAACCCCCCGGAGCACCCATGCAAAGGGTTGGACCCCCTGCTAGTTCTAGACATCATACAAGGAGAAGAAGCAGGCTAGCCGTGCCCTTTCTTCCTCCTCCCCCCAAAAACAGCTCAAGGAGCATCGTGTAGCTACTCGATTCATCCAGTGAGCATGCGGAGACCCCGCAGAGCAGCAGTAGGGGTGTTATCTCCTCGGAGAGCCCCGAAGCTGGGTAAGATCCGCCGGCGTGCATGTATTCGCCTCATCCCGCTTCCAGGCACCGGCGATGTCTTATTGGTTCCCACAAAGATAAGCCACCCGTTGGCATATGTCGCACCGACCACCCGAAATTTGGCGCCCACCGTGGGGCCAGGCGCACCGTCGTCCGGAGACCTGTTCTGGACGGGAACCCTCTTCCTCCCCAGCGAGCGTAGCCAGCCCGGCATGCCCGATGGCGCTTGCCACGACGCGCTGCAAGGCGTCAACAGCATCTGCGCGGCAAGCGGCCTCGCCGATCTCCCCGACGAGACCTTCACCTCCGACGAACTCGCCTCCGATGCGGGCGCTGACCGCCTCGCCAACCTTCTCGGCCGGTTCCATGTCTCCAGCGAGCCCGCTGCGGACCTGGAGTCGGTTGGCTCCACCGACCCGATGCCTGTCGACTCCGACACGGCCTCCTACGATGCCTTCCCCACCAACGTCGCGATCTACAACGACCCGCTTCCTCGAGCCAACGGCCACGATGCTGTCACCGCCGAAGTGATGGTTGTCGGCCACGGCGGCCTGGCCGACGAGAGCGCCCGCGACGCCCCGCGCGCGGCGGCCCACGACTTGTCCATTCCTCTCCCGGCCGACACCGACGACGAAGCACTGGAAGCACGCCGCCTCGCTCTCCTCGCAGAGGGCCGGAGGCTGGCCTCCGTAAGACGCCTCACTGAGGCCTACCGGCGCGAGGCTGACCGCGCCGCCTTCGGCACGCCGGCCCCGGGCGGGCCAAGCCGGGCCGGCCTTGTCAAGCAACGCGGCGCCGTCATCGCCGACACGCTGGGAGTCGACCGCCCGGTCTATGCCACTCCGCTCGAGAACTTGCGTGCCGCCCAGGCGGCCGTAGACGAGCTGGACGGCCTGGAGGCCGATGACCTTCCCCACATGACCCGGCGCATCCAGCAATTGATTGACGCCGCCGCGCAGCGGCACGAAGCCGACGCTCGCGCGGAAAGCCTTCCCCCGCGCCGAGAGCATGGCGCGACGTCCCGGACGCCGACTACGAGCAATACACGCGTGCGACGCGAGAAGGAGCCGGCTACCAGCCACAGCCGGACCCGGATCTCCATCGAGCGGGACGCGGACGGTCATCCCCGAGCCATGGAGTGGCGGGGCGACCCGCCTCCGCCTCCGCCCCGTGGAGAGAGATATCCCGCCTCACCGCCAGTGGCGCACTCGACTATCAGCGGCCAGCTGGGCCGCCGCGAAGGAATCGGCGAGAACGACGCCCGTCATCGTATCGACCGCCTGGCGCGATCCCTGGCATTGGAAGAAGAAGACGATGTCGGCCCGCCTTGCTTTGGCCCCCGCATCCACGACGAGCCCTTTCCCAAAGGGTTCTCGCTCCCAAGAGACACGCCCAAGTACAACGGCTCCGTGAAGCCGGAAGACTGGTTGATCGACTAATCCACCGCAGTTAGCATAGCCAACGGCAATCGGCGCATCGCCGTGAAGTACGTGCCCCTCATGCTGCAGGGCACGGCGCGGACTTGGCTCAACAGCCTCAAGCCGCGTAGCATCAACAGCTGGCTAGACTTCACAGAAGCCTTCATCCGCAACTTCACCAGCACCTACAAGCGAGCTCCCAAGCCCAGACAGCTCTCCTTGTGCGTGCAAGGCCCCACCGAGTCCACTCGCGATTACCTCACACGTTGGGCCGAGCTCCGCAACTCCTGTGAAGGGGTGCACGAGGTGCAAGCCATAGAATACTTCACGGCCGGATGCCGAGAAGGCACCCTCCTCAAGCACAAACTCCTCTGCGACGAGCCGGCTACCCTCGACGAGCTTCTGGACATAGCGGACAAGTACGCCACCGCCGACTCCTCGATGAAGACCGAGCTTCGGGTAGACGCGTCCGGAAAGGTGCTCAACCCGGCGCCCAAGATGCCGGCTGGAGAACCCGGCCGACACCCCAACTCAAACAACAACAAGCGCAAGGGCCCTGCGCCGCCTCCCGCTAGCCGGCAGGTGGCCACTGTCGAAGATGCGCCGCCTGAAGAACGACCGGCGCCCAAGAAGCCCAAGGGAGGCAGGCCGGCTTGGCAGCCCGCCTTCTCCTACGAGCAAACCCTCGACGCCCCTTGCAAGTTCCACAACGGCGTGAAGCCGTCCAACCACACGACCCAGAAGTGCAACTGGCTCACCCGAATCTCTAAGGGCGAGGGGCTCTTGCCACCTCCGCCTGCCGGCCCGCCGCCTCCGCCTCCGCCGCCTCCGGCCGCTCGGCACGCAGTCGGGGCCGTGCATGACGAGTTCCCTGATGAGCAAGCAACCTACGTCGTCTTCACCAGCCAGCCCGAAGACCGGCGCAGCAAACGCCAAGAGCACCAGGAAGTCAGCATGGTCGCTGCCAACCCCGCTGGACACATGCATTGGTCAGAAAAGCCCATCAGCTGGAGCCGGGCCGACCATCCGGAGGTGATGCCGTCTCCCGGCTCTTATGCTCTGGTCCTGGAAGCCACCCTTGCGACGGACAGACGCGCCGCCCGCTTCTCCCGTGTGTTGATAGACGGCGGGAGCAGCATCAACATCCTGTATCGTGACACCCTGGAGAAGCTGAACGTCAAGACAAAATAGCTCACGCCCACTCGGACAGTGTTCCACGGCATCGTACCCGGCCTGTCCTGCGCCCCCATTGGCAAAATCAAGATTGATGTACTTTTTGGGGACAAGGAGCATTTCCGCCGGGAAGCAATCTGGTTTGAAGTGGTGGACCTGGAGAGCCCTTACCATGCATTGCTGGGCCGACCTGCCTTGGCCAAATTCATGGCGGTTCCCCACTATGCATACCTCAAGATGAAGATACCAAGCACCAAAGGCATCATCACCGTAGCCGGTGACTACAAGAAGTCCTCCGAGTGCGCAGCGGCCAGCAGCCGGCTGGCCGAGTCCCTTGTGATCGCCGAAGAGAAGAAGATGCTGGACCGAGTCGTGGCCATAGCCGGCAAGCAGTCGGCCGTGTCCCCCGACCCCAAGGAGCATGATGCTCAAGGATCTTTCTAGCCGGCCAAGGAGACGAAGAAAATACCCCTTGACCCCGAGCATCCAGAGAGGTTCGCCGTCATCGGGGCAAACCTGAACAGCAAATAGGAAGGCGAGCTCGCCGATTTCCTCCGTGAGAATCGGGACATCTTTGCGTGGTCCCCCAAGGACATGCCGGGTGTTCCGAGGAAATTCGCCGAGCACAAACTACATGTTCGAGAAGACGCAAAGCCTGTCAGACAGCCCCTCCGCCGACTGTCGGAGGAGAAACGCAGGATTGTAGGGGAGGAGATAGCCCGGCTCTTGGCAGCCGGCTTTATCATGGAAGTTTTCTTTCCAGAGTGGCTCGCCAACCCGGTCCTTGTGCTAAAGAAGAATAACAAGTGGCGCATGTGTATAGACTACACAAGTCTCAACAAGGCTTGCCCCAAAGATCCTTTTGCCCTGCCAAGGATAGACCAAGTGATAGACTCCACAGCCGGATGCGAGCTGTTGAGTTTTTTGGATGCTTACTCCGGATATCACCAGATAAAGCTAGACCCGGATGACCGCCTGAAGACTGCCTTCATCACGCCGTTCGGAGCCTTCTGCTACCTGACTATGACATTCGGCTTGAGAAATGCCGGTGCCACCTTTCAGCGTTGCATGCAGAAGTGCCTCCTCAAGCAGCTCGGCAAGAATGCCCACGTTTACGTGGACGACATCGTAGTGAAGACGGAGAAGCGTGGCACCTTGCTGGAAGACCTCAAGGAAACATTCGAGAACCTGCGCCGGTTCCAAATCAAGCTCAACCCCGAGAAATGCATGTTCGGGGTGCCAGCCGGCCAGCTCCTAGGCTTCCTGGTCTCCGAACGCGGCATCAAATGCAACCCAGCGAAGATCAAGGCCATCGAGAGAATGGCGATCCCCACCAAGCTCCGAGACATTCAGAAGTTCACCGGGTGCTTGGCCTCCTTGAACCGCTTCATGAGTCAGCTCGGAGAGAAAGCTCTCCCCCTCTACCGCCTCATGAAGAAGAGCACTCACTTCGAGTGGAACGACCAGGCCGACCAAGCTTTTCACGAGCTGAAGAAGATGCTGGCCGCGCCGCCTGTCCTCGCGGCGCCGACCGAGAAAGAGCCCATGCTCCTTTACATCGCTGCAACCAGCCGGGTAGTCAGCTCCGTCATCGTAGTCCAGCGCCCGGAAGAAGGCCGAGCCCAGCCGGTCCAGAGGCCGGTGTATTATTTGAGCGAGGTGATGTCCGCCTCAAAGCAGAACTACCCGCACTACCAAAAGATGTGTTACGGCGTGTACTTCACCGCCAAGAAGCTGAAGCCCTACTTTCAAGAGCATCCCGTCACGGTCGTATGCACTGCCCCGCTAGCCGAGATCATAGGCAGCCGGGATGCATCCGGCCGGGTCGCAAAATGGGCAATCGAGCTGGCCCCCTACGCGATCTTCTACCAGCCCCGCACCGCGATCAAGTCCCAAGCACTGGCCGACTTCCTCGTCGACTGGGCCGAGACCCAGTACCTGCCGCCGGCTCCCGACTCCACCCATTGGCGCATGCACTTCGACGGGTCCAAGATGCGCACCGGCTTGGGAGCCGGCATCGTCCTTACCTCTCCCAAAGGCGACAAGCTCAGATACACGCTACAGATCCACTTTGCCGCCTCCAACAATGTGGCCGAGTACGAGGCACTCATACACGGGCTTCGGCTTGCCAAAGAGCTTGGCATTCGCCGGATCCTATGTTATGGCGACTCGGACCTGGTAGTCCAGCAGTCATCCGGCGACTGGGATGCCAAGGACGCGAATATGACGAGCTACCGTTTCCTGGTCCAACAACTCAGCGGATACTTTGAAGGATGCGAGTTCCTCCACGTACCATGAGCCGACAACGACTCAGCCGATGCCCTGGCTCGAATAGGCTCCGCTAGGCAAGCAATTCCAACCGGCGTCGCTCTACAACGCCTCCTCAAGCCGTCCATCAAGCCGTCTCCGGAATCCGATTCCATCTTCGTGCCGCCTGACCCCGATGCGGCCAGGTCCGGCTCGAAGAATCAAGTAGCCGACCCCAAAACCCCCGTAGCCGGCCCGGGGACTTCGGCAGCCGGCTCGGGGACTGCGGTAGCCGGCTCGGGGACTGCGGTAGCCGGCTCAGGGACTGCGGTAGCCGGCCCGGGGACTGCACCAGCACTACAGTCGGCGGCTGACTCCAGCACCTCACCGCCCAGCCCGCCCACCCTGGTGGCAGTAGCCACTTTGGCAGTAGAAGAAGTCGCGGCTCCGTCATGGGCTCAGTCCATCCTCAACTTCCTAGTAAACCAAGACCTGCCGGCTGACGAAACAGAAGCAAGACAAGTCCAGCGTCGAGCCGGAGCGTACACAATCGTCAACAGAGAACTACTCAAGCGCAGCGTCACTGGAGTCCTCCAGCGATGCGTCGAGCAAGAGAAGGGCATTGCAATCCTCGCAGACATTCACCAAGGAGAGTGCGGCCACCATGCGGCCTCAAGATCACTTGTCGCCAAAGCCTTCCGCCATGGTTTCTTCTGGCCGACTGCTTTGGACGACGCCAAAGAATTAGTCAAGCATTTTAAGGGATGCCAGCTCTTCAGCTCCAAGCAACACATGCCGGCTTCGGCACTCAAGACCATTCCCCTCACTTGGCCCTTTGCCGTTTGGGGACTGGACATGGTGGGCCCATTCAAGACGGCGCGCGGCGGCATGACGCATTTGCTCGTCACCGTGGACAAATTCACCAAGTGGGTTGAGGCGAAGCCAATCAAGAAGCTGAATGGGCCGACTGCCGTGACGTTCATCGCGGACATAACAACTCGGTACGGCGTGCCGCACAGTGTCATCACCGACAATGGCACGAATTTCGCCAAAGGAGCCTTGGCACGTTTTTGCGCAGCCCAAGGTATCCGGCTGGACTTAGCATCCGTCGCCCACCCGCAGTCAAACGGCCAGGTCGAGCGAGCCAACGGCCTCATCCTCTCCGGCATCAAGCCCCGACTGGTTGTACCTCTGGAGCGCTCAGCCGGCTGTTGGCTCGATGAGCTGCCGGCTGTCCTCTAGAGTCTGCGCACTACACCAAACAAGTCAACCGGCTTCACCCGTTTCTTCCTTGTGTATGGTGCCGAGGCAGTCATCCCAACTGACATCGAGTTCGACTCGCCTCGAGTAACCATGTACACAGAAGCGGAGGCCAAGGAAGCACGAGAAGACGGCGTCGACCTGCTGGAAGAAAGCCGGCTGTTAGCTCTCAGCCGGTCTGCGATTTACCAGCAGGGTTTGCGCCGCTACCATAGCCGGAAGGTCAGGCCAAGATCTTTCCAAGAGGGCGACCTTGTGCTCCGGCTGATTCAGCGAACAGCCGGCCAGCACAAGCTCTCAGCCCCTTGGGAAGGCCCTTTCGTCATCAGCAGAGCTCTAGGCAACGACTCCTACTACCTGATCGACGCACAGAAGCCGAAGGCACGCAAGAGAGACGACTCCGGCAAGGAGTCGGAACGGCCATGGAACGCCAACCTCCTTCGAAGATTTTACAGTTGAAAGGAAGTATGTATCACGCTAACTTTTGTATTAAGTACAAGACAATAGGCTCCCCGAGGAGGGCTCGGGGACTGCCATCCCTTATTTATGAATGAAAAATATCATGCTTGTCGTATCATTTACTTATTCCGTCCGGCACCGAGTCCGACTAGTCGGCTCGGGGACTGGCCGACTGAAGTTATATTAGAAGTCCTACCCGCAGTCAGACAAGTAGTGTGCCGGCTCTCAAGCCTTCCCTTGCCAAAAGTCGCAGTTCGAAGAACCGGCTGTCCGGCTGGCAAGGGTTAAAGGTAGGAACGACCGCCCACACGAAAAACGGCTAGGGACTAACGGACTAATATAACAAAGCCGGTTTTTCCCATACCGCCGACCGGCTACCAGAGTAGCCGGCCGGCCGGTTTCCATTCACTTTACTTTAAATCCAAGAAAGCTCAAGTACTTGCCTCCCCAAAGAGGGAAGGCGGCAAAGGAAAAAGCCTAAGGATAAACAAGCATACACGAATGGAAACCAAACATGCACATGATAATATTTACACAAAAAGACCTCCTAGAGGCCAGCATTCAACATAGTTTGGATACACCCCCAGTGGGTGGAACTGCGAAACTTAACAAAAGATTGTTCAAAGACAACAAAGCAGGAAAGATAAAGACGGCAGGTCAAGCTGGCGGAGCGGCCGACTGGTTGGCGGAGACGGTCGCGCCGGCTGAAGGAGCGGCCGGCTGACGAACTTCGGCTTGGTCGCCGCCTCCCGCAGAGGGCGCGCTTCCACGCGCCTCGTTGCTGGAGGCACGGTCGGCCTGAGGTCGGCTGGTTGTTCCACCAGCCGGCTCGACGTCTCCGCCATCGTCGTCTTCTTCTTCTTCGCCCTCGTCGCTGGAGGCGATCTCCTCCGCCGAGTCCTCGCCCACCGCCGGATTCAGCCCGAACCACTCCTCCGGCTGCGCGACACCGTCATCATCGATTTCGGGTGCGAAAACGCTGATGTCGGTGCACTCGACGATCGTTGAAGCCCGCTGGGCGATAGCCGGCCTCACCGCCTCCAGCTCCGCATCGGCCTCCATCCGCCAAGTGCGCAGCTGGTCCAGGCTCAGCCCTGGGTACCAAGCCCGGACGAATTCCAACGCCCGCCCGGCTCCGAGGCGGGCCGCTGACGCTTTCCAAGCTTCGAAGCGACCAACTGTGACTTCCAGCCAGTCGGCAGTTCGGCTCGGAGTGCGGGGGATCGTCTTGCCGGGCCAGAGGGCGGCCAGCACTTGCGCCCCGGCACGTTGGAGCCGGCGAAGCATCCGATGAGCCGGCTGCAACCGTGCCTGGACAGCCAGAAGCTGCTCCTCAAGGGTCCGGTTTGCATCCGGCGCGATGTCGGCCCCCGCTTGCCGGCGCGCCTCGCGATGGGCCTCAATGCTTTGGGCGGCGAAGGCGGAGTAGCCCGGGAAGTAATCTGCAAGAAACAACAAGCAACAGCTCAAGATAAGTCAAAAGACCCAGGCGGCAAGGGGCAGGAGAAGGGCCGAGGAAGGCAACTTACCGTCGATCAAGTCCTCGATCCGGCCGAAGCCTTCGTCCAGGGCTCGCCGGGTCTCAGACCAGCTCGCCGCCTCCATCTCATACTCCGCCAGCAAGGTGGCTTCACTTTCCCGCGCCGCCTGCAGGGCCGCTTTGTGGCTTTCCTCTTGGTCGGCCAGCTTCTTGGCCAGGCGATCCCGTTCCTGGGCCAAGGCAGTGCACTCGGCCTCTTTGGCGTAAAGGGCGGCCTTCGCTTCGCCAAGCTCCTTCCTCAAGTCGGCGTTGGCCCCTGAAGACAAAGAAAGAAGAAAGATCAATAAGAAAAGAGTCGTCAAGAAAGATTCGACCCGACTGCACAGCAATCGGCCCGGATCTCGGGGACTACACCCAGTGGGTGCGTTGACGCGCCCCCACAGGAGACAGACGAAACCAAGTACTTACTTCGGCTGTCGGCCAGGTCGTCAGTCCGCCGGCTCAACTCTCGAGCCTGGGAGTCGAAGGCGGCAGCACGAAGGTTGTGGTATTCCTGAAAGTTTAGAAAGAAAGCAAAGTAAGGTGGCCGTCGAGAAAGATCCGACCCGACTGCGCAGCAGTCGGCCCGAATCTCGGGGACTACACCCAGTGGGTGCGCTGACGCGCCCCCACGGAAGAAATCAAGAAAGCAAAGCAGCCAAGAGCGAAGGACTCACCCGGATAGTGGTTCGCGTTGATAAGAACTCTTGGTTGAGCTGTTGCAGCAGGGCGGCTTGAGCTTGTAGCCGGCTCCGGACCCCTTGAGCCGCCGCATCCAGCTCGCTGGTCCCCCCGCTGGGAGTCCACTCGGACACGGCGGCGCTGGCCGCCTCCAGATCTCCAGCCGGCTGGCCTGCGCCCGCGGCTCGGCGCAACTCCGGCGGAGCAGCGCCTCCTCCAGCACGCCGGCCCGTCGCCAGCTGCACCTTGAGGCCGGCCCTGCTCTCCGGCTCACCTCCGGCCGGCTCCTCTGGCGCCGCTGATGATTGACCGCCTTGGTCCGCTCCGGTTGGCGCCGCAGGCGGCGCTCTCCTCGCCAAGGCCACGGGGTCCTCCTCCCTCTCCAACAGCGGCGGGTCTTGGATGATCTCCTCCTCCAAGGGCAACGGGGTGTCGGGGGCCACGGCTCGGAGAGGAACGGCGAGCAGCGGAGGCTGGCTGCGCGAGCTTTCCGCCTCCGTCTCTGCGGGAGCCGCCTCCCTCTGGGCCTTGGCTACCACTTCAGCCTGCCCCTTTGCCACCTGGGCGGCCGCCTTCTCCGCCGCCTCGCGCTTCATGGGCGTTCCGCTCTGTGGCCTCCCTAAGATCAGCGCGGGGGTCCACGCGGCGGGAGCTCGAAGACCCTCCAGCCGGCCCCACGATGGAGCCGCCCGGGCCCTGCTCAAGGGAAAGCGGCGCCCTGTCCAGCAAGCGAGGAAAAGTTAAGAAGACATTTGAAGAAAAAGAGAACAATAACGAGACTGCGGCAAGGAAATTGAAGACTTACGCCGAGACCGCCTAGGGCTATCTCACAGCCTTGCGGAAGCGGGCCACCTTCGCGGCCGCCTCATCCCGCTTTGTCGCCGCGGCGGAAGGCTTGGACTTCTTTGGCCGACTGCCGAAGAGGCCTAGAGCGGCCCGGCGCTTCTGCGCAACGCCGGCAGCCGGCGCGACAGACGAGCCCGCGCCCTGTTGGTCGGCCGCCGGCTGGCGACGCGCAGCGACTTCGGCTTCGAAATCGTCCGGCCAGTCCTCGAAGCTCGCGGTGAACCTTGAGCCTCCGGGCTCGGCACTGTCCCCCATGACGGCGTCTTCCATGGCAGCCGCCCCCAAGTCCGGGTCGTCAACGTCATCCACCGTGCGGTCGGGGGCGTACTGGCGTTCGATCCCGGCCACCCCGGTCGGCGGCGCAAGAAGAGGGTTCTGCACAGAGAACCGGCTGGTCAGAAGCCGGCCGTCACGAAGCCGGCTGACGATGAAAAAGAAGATAAAGAGAGAAACTTACCATGGGTGGAGGATTCGCGCGAGAATACGGCGCCTTGCCGTATTGCCAGTCCCCGCTGAGCTTCCAGTTGGCAATGTAATTGACCATGAGCGCCACCTCCGCGTGGGGCATCTCCCATGTGCTCAGCCGGCTTGGGTCAAAGCGGCCGCTCATCTGACACATCATATGGGCCGGCTCTGGAGAGGAAGGATCCGGCGCTCCATGAAGGCGGCCACCAAGTCGGCCCCGCGCAAGCCTTCCGACTGAATCAGCACCCGAAGCCGGGAGATGGCGGCGTTCCCGGCCGGAGACAACGACCGGGACCGGAAGCTCCACGAAGGCTGTCTTCCAGCCGGCGGGCCGGCTACGTAAGCCGGCAAGTTGATGTAGTCTTCTTGCTCGGCGACGTTCTTCACATAGAAATAAGATCTCTGCCAGACCTTTACCGACTGGACAGGGGGATGGGCGGGAACGGATTGTTCTCGCTCGCCCTCCTCATGGCGATGAAGGCTCCGCAGGGGGCGGGCACGCCGGCGACGACTGTGCCGAGCTTGCTCTGGAAGAACTCTCCCCAGAGCTCCAGCGTGGGGAGCAGCCCTAAGAAGCCTTCGCAGAGGGAGACGAAGGCCGACAGCAGCATCACCGCATTGGGCGTGAGGTGATGCGGCTGGAGGTTGTAGAAGTCGAGGAAGGAACGCAGAAACTCGCTCGCCGGGAGGCCGAAGCCGCGCAGGCAGTGCGAGCGGAAGACGACCCGCTCACCCTCCTCCGGCGCCGGCGAGATCTCCCTCTCGGGCACCAGGCGGACCTATACGCGGTCAGCGCCGGGTAGGCGCCGGGTCTGGCGAAGGAACTCCACGTGGTCTTCATGGACGTTGGAGCCGTCCCAGGAGCTTGACAATGCCATGGGAGCGAGGTGGCGTGGAGACGCGACGGCGCTGAGACGGGAGGCTGCGGCGGCAGCGAAAGGAAGAAGACGAGGGTTAGGAGGGGCGGAGTGGGAGGGAGCGCGCGAACCTCTGTCGCTCCCCCTCCTCCCCCTACTTATAGGCTCATGTGGCGGAGCCGAGGAGGCGTGGTGTGGGGAAGCGTGGGGATCGATCGTGCCCACTCCCCATGCCCCGCGATTATCGATCCTTAATGGCGAGACGAAAACTGCCTTGAGAAGGCGAGCGGCCCTGTGGGCCACGGGAGATCCGCGCCCGGACCGAGGCTCGCGAGTGGCGGGCCCGGGCCTGCGACGGCGTCCCATCGCGCGCGTGCGCTCGCAGGATCCTGCTGACACGTGGCCGCGAGAGGGCCCGTGGTCAGCGCGCAGGTCCCCTCTCCTCCCGCCTGCGCGGGGCTATCTGAAGTCGGCGTACGCCCGCGAAGCCGGCTCTTCAGGATAGGAAGCTGACCAAGCTTCTCGTCCCCCACTGCTCACCTCGGAGCTCGATCAGCTTCGGGGACTACTGTCGGAGTAAATAGCCATGGGTAGCCTAGCCGGCCTCCCCTGGCACTTCTGAGAAAATTACGAGCCAGCCCGGCTCTCAAGAACCCAAGACATGGGGCCGCCTTTCCCCTAGCCGGCTGCGATCAAGGCCGGCTTTCGGAAGGCGGTCCGACTTTAGCCCTCATGAGAGGGCCGAACTCCAAGAAGCCGGCTGTGAGAAGGCCGACTCCTTCGAGCCGGCTCCCCGTAAAGCAGTCAAGACCGTACCCACAAAGTTTGCACCCACCTAACGGCGGTGCGACGGGGCGTGGCTACAGAAGAGCCTGCCACCCCGAATCCCGGGGCACGCCTGGCACAGTGCGCCGTACGAGGTAGGCATGACCCGTCCGGCGCAGCACTGTTGCCATGTTGACCCTGGCGTCACCCACGACGGGCCGCCAGCGTGGCCCACAGGCGGTGGGCCCCTTAAAGCAGAGAGACGGCCGAAGGCGGCCACGCTTCCAACCAGCCGGCCCAAGACGGAGCCGGCTCCGCAGCCGGCTCGCCGCCTTCCCTCGAAGAGGACGCCCCATTAAGGAGACAAGACGCGGTAAGGCTACAGCGATCGTCCGACAGGCGGCGGTACTGTAGCCGCGCTTACCACGATGAAGCTCACGTCAGCAAGATGAAGCCACAGTGACCAAGGAGTTGGCAGCCGGCGGGACCCACCAGTCGGCGGGCCCCAGCAGCCGGCGCAGAAGCCGGCGAGCGCAGTCACAGACGGCTGGGCCCCACACCCAGCCGGATTACCATTGTACCCTCGGGGGGTAGGCTTATATAAACCCCCTGGAGGGCCCATGCAAAGGGTTGGACCCCCTGCTAGTTCTAGACATCATACAAGGAGAAGAAGCAGGCTAGCCGTGCCCTTTCTTCCTCCTCCCCCCAAAAACAGCTCAAGGAGCGTCGTGTAGCTACTCGATTCATCCAGTGAGCATGCGGAGACCCCGCAGAGCAGCAGTAGGGGTGTTATCTCCTCGGAGTGCCCCGAAGCTGGGTAAGATCCGCCGGCATGCATGTCTTCGCCTCATCCCGCTTCCAGGCACCGGCGATGTCTTATTGGTTCCCACAAAGATAAGCCACCCGTTGGCATATGTCGCACCCACCACCCGACAATGTGCCTTGTCTTCTTGTGAAACCTGGGCTCCTTGGCAAGTGCAATAGCTCCAGTGTTGTCACAGAAGAGCTTGATCGGCCCCGACGCATTGGGTATGACTCCTAGGTCGGTGATGAACTCCTTCACCCAAATTGCTTCGTGTGCTGCCTCCGAGGCTGCCATGTACTCCGCTTCACATGTAGATCCCGCCACGACGCTCTGCTTGCAACTGCACCAGCTTACTGCCCCACCATTCAAAATATACACGTATCCGGTTTGTGACTTAGAGTCATCTAGATCTGTGTCGAAGCTAGCGTCGATGTAACCCTTTACGACGAGCTCTTCGTCACCTCCATAAACGAGAAACATTTCCTTAGTCCTTTTCAGGTACTTCAGGATATTCTTGACCGCTGTCCAGTGTTCCTTGCCGGGATTACTTTGGTACCTTCCTACCAAACTTACGGCAAGGTTTACATCAGGTCTGGTACACAGCATGGCATACATAATAGAACCTATGGCTGAGGCATAGGGGATGACACTCATCTCTTCTATATCTTCTGCCGTGGTCGGACATTGAGCTGAGCTCAATTTCACACCTTGTAACACAGGCAAGAACCCCTTCTTAGACTGATCCATATTGAACTTCTTCAATATCTTAACAAGGTATGTGCTTTGTGAAAGACCTATGAGGCATCTCGATCTATCTCTATAGATCTTGATGCCTAATATATAAGCAGCTTCTCCAAGGTCCTTCATTGAAAAACTCTTATTCAAGTAGGCCTTAATGCTGTCCAAGAGTTCTATATCATTTCCCATCAAAAGTATGTCATCTACATATAATATGAGAAATGCTACAGAGCTCCCACTCACTTTCTTGTAAACGCAGGCTTCTCCATAAGTCTGTGTAAACCCAAACGCTTTGATCATCTCATCAAAGCGAATGTTCCAACTCCGAGATGCTTGCACCAGCCCATAAATCGAGCGTTGGAGCTTGCACACCTTGTTAGCATTCTTAGGATCGACAAAACCTTTCGGCTGCATCATATACAATTCTTCCTTAAGGAAACCATTAAGGAATGCCTTTTTGACGTCCATTTGCCATATCTCATAATCGTAGAATGCGGCAATTGCTAACATGATTCGGACGGACTTTAGCTTCGCTATGGGTGAGAAAGTCTCATCGTAGTCAACCCCTTGAACTTGTCGATAACCCTTAGCGACAAGCCGAGCTTTATAGATGGTCACATTTCCATCCGCGTCTGTCTTCTTCTTAAAGATCCATTTATTTTCTATGGCTCGCCGCTCAACGGGCAAGTCAGTCAAAGTCCATACTTCGTTTTCATACATGGATCCTATCTCGGATTTCATGGCTTCTAGCCATTTGTCGGAATCCGGGCCCGCCATCGCTTCTTGATAGTTCGAAGGTTCACCGTTGTCTAACAACATGATTTCCAAGACAGGGTTGCCGTACCACTCTGGTGCGGAACGTGTCCTTGTGGACCTACGAATTTCAGTAGGAGCTTGATTTGAAGTTTCTTGATCATCATCATTAACTTCCTCTCTAGTCGGTGCAGGCACCTCAGGAACATTTTCTTGAGTTGCGCCTTTTTCCGGTTCAAGAGGTAATACTTCATCAAGTTCTACTTTCCTCCCACTTACTTCTTTTGAGAGAAACTCTTTCTCTAGAAAGGATCCATTCTTGGCAACAAAGATCTTGCCTTCGGATCTGAGGTAGAAGGTATACCCAATAGTTTCTTTAGGGTATCCTATGAAGACGCATTTTTCCGACTTGGGTTCGAGCTTTTCAGGTTGAAGTTTCTTGACATAAGCATCGCATCCCCAAACTTTTAGAAACGACAGCTTAGGTTTCTTCCCAAACCATAATTCATACGGTGTCGTCTCAAGGGATTTCGACGGAGCCCTATTTAAAGTGAATGCGGCAGTCTCTAAAGCATAGCCCCAAAATGATAGCGGTAAATCGGTAAGAGACATCATAGATCGCACCATATCTAGTAGAGTGCGATTACGACGTTCGGACACACCATTACGCTGAGGTGTTCCAGGCGGCGTGAGTTGTGAAACTATTCCACATTTTCTTAAGTGTGTGCCAAATTCGTGACTCAAGTATTCTCCTCCACGATCTGATCGCAGGAACTTGATTTTCCTGTCACGTTGATTTTTAACCTCACTTTGAAATTCCTTGAACTTTTCAAAGGTCTCAGACTTGTGTTTCATTAAATAGACATACCCATATCTACTTAAGTCATCAGTGAGGGTGAGAACATAACGATAGCCACCGCGAGCCTCAACACTCATTGGAGCGCACACATCAGTATGTATGATTTCCAATAAGTTGGTTGCTCGCTCCATTGTTCCTGAGAATGGAGTCTTGGTCATTTTACCCATGAGGCATGGTTCGCACGTGTCAAATGATTCGTAATCAAGAGACTCTAAAAGTCCATCTGCATGGAGCTTCTTCATGCGTTTGACACCTATGTGACCAAGGCGGCAGTGCCACAAGTATGTGGGACTATCATTATCAACCTTACATCTTTTGGTATTCACACTATGAATATGTGTAGCATTACGCTCGAGATTCATTAAGAATAAACCATTCACCATCGGAGCATGACCATAAAACATATCTCTCATATAAATAGAACAACCATTATTCTCGGATTTAAATGAGTAGCCATCTCGTATTAAACGAGATCCTGATACAATGTTCATGCTCAAACTTGGCACTAAATAAAAATTATTGAGGTTCAAAACTAATCCCGTAGGTAAATGTAGAGGTAGCGTGCCGACGGCGATCACATCGACCTTGGAACCATTCCCGACGCGCATCGTCACCTCGTCCTTCGCCAGTCTCCGCTTATTCCGCAGCTCCTGCTTTGAGTTACAAATGTGAGCAACTGCACCGGTATCAAATACCCAGGAGCTACTACGAGTACTGGTAAGGTACACATCAATTACATGTATATCACATATACCTTTTGTGATGCCGGCCTTCTTGTCCGCTAAGTATTTGGGGCAGTTCCGCTTCGAGTGACCACTTCCCTTGCAATAAAAACACTCAGTCTCAGGCTTGGGTCCATTCTTTGGCTTCTTCCCGGCAGCTTGCTTGCCGGGCGCGGCAACTCCCTTGCCGTCCTTCTTGAAGTTCTTCTTACCCTTGCCTTTCTTGAACTTAGTGGTTTTATTCACCATCAACACTTGATGTTCCTTTTTGACTTCTACCTCTGCTGATTTCAGCATTGCAAATACTTCAGGAATGGTCTTTTCCATCCCCTGCATATTGAAGTTCATCACAAAGCTCTTGTAGCTCGGTGGAAGCGACTGAAGGATTCTGTCAATGACCGCGTCATCCAGGAGATTAACTCCCAGCTAAGTCAAGCGGTTATGTAACCCAGACATAGTGAGTATGTGCTCACTGACAGAACTGTTTTCCTCCATCTTACAGCTGAAGAACTTGTCGGAGACTTCATATCTCTCGACCCGGGCATGAGCTTGAAAAACCATTTTCAGCTCTTCGAACATCTCATATGCTCCGTGTCTCTCAAAACGCTTTTGGAGCCCCGGCTCTAAGCTGTAAAGAATGCCGCACTGAACGAGGGAGTAATCATCGGTACGTGTCTGCCAAGCGTTCATAACGTCTTGTTCTGCAGGGAGACCAGGTGCTTCACCTAGCGGTGCTTGTAGGACATAATCTTTCTTGGCAGCTATGAGGATGATCCTCAGGTTCCGGACCCAGTCTGTATAGTTGCTGCCATCGTCTTTCAGCTTGGTTTTCTCTAGGAACGCGTTGAAGTTGAGGACAACGTTGGCCATTTGATCTACAATGCATGTTGTAAAGATTTTAGACTAAGTTCATGATAATTAAGTTCATCTAATCAAATTATTTAATGAACTCCCACTTAGATAGACATCCCTCCAGTCATCTAAGTATAACATGATCCGAGTTAACTAGGCCGTGTCCGATCATCACGTGAGACGGACTAGTCAACATCGGTGAACATCTTCATGTTGATCGTATCTTCTATACGACTCATGCTCAACCTTTCGGTCTTCTGTGTTCCGAGGCCATGTATGTACATGCTAGGCTCGTCAAGTCAACCTAAGTGTTTGCATGTGTAAATATGTCTTACACCCGTTGTATGGGAACGTTGGAATCTATCACACCCGATCATCACGTGGTGCTTCGAAACAACAATCTGTCGCAACGGTGCACAGTTAGGGGGAACACTTTCTTGAAATTATTATGAGGGATCATCTTATTTACTATCGTCGTTCTAAGTAAACAAGATGCAAAAACATGATAAACATCACATGCAATCGAATAATAGTGACATGATATGGCCAGTATCATATAGCTCCTGTGATCTCCATCTTGGGGCTCCATGATCATCTTGTCACCGACATGACACCATGATCTCCATCATCATGATCTCCATCATCGTGTCTCCATGAAGTTGCTCGCCAACTATTACTTCTGCTACTATGGCTAACACGTTTGGCAATAAAGTAAAGTAATTTACATGGCGTTTCTCAATGACACGCAGGTCATACAAAAAATAGAGACAACTCCTATGGCTCCTGCCGGTTGTCATACTCATCGACATGCAAGTCGTGATTCCTATTACAAGAACATGATCTCATACATCACATATATATCATTCATCATTCATCACAACTTTGGCCATATCACATCACAGAACACTTGCTGCAAAAACAAGTTAGACGTCCTCTAATTGTTGTTGCAAGTTTTACGTGGCTGCAAGAGGGTTCTAGCAAGAACGTTTTCTTACCTACGTTAAAGCCACAACGTGATTTGTCAACTTCTATTTACCCTTCATAAGGACCCTTTTCATCAAATCCGCTCCAACTAAAGTGGGAGAGACAGACACCCGCCAGCCACCTTATGCAACTAGTGCATGTCAGTCGGTGGAACCGGTCTCACGTAAGCGTACGTGTATGGTTGGTCCGGGCCGCTTCATCCCACAATACCGCTGAAGCAAAATAAGACTAGTAGCGGCAAGAAAGTTAACAACATCTACGCCCACAACAAATTGTGTTCTACTCGTGCAAAAAGAACTACGCATAGACCTAGCTCATGATGCCACTGTTGGGGAACGTTGCAAAAAACAAAAAATTTCCTACGGTTTCACCAAGATCCATCTATGAGTTCATCTAGCAACGAGTGATCGGATTTCATCTACATACCTTTGTAGATCACGCACGGAAGCATTCGAAGAACGGGGATGAGGAAGTCGTACTCGACGTGATCCAAATCACCGGAGATCCTAGCGCCGAACGGACGGCACCTCCGTGTTCAACACACGTACGGTCAGCATGACGTCTCCTCCTTCTTGATCCAGCAAGGGGGGAGGAGAGGTTGATGAAGATCCAGCAGCACGACGGCGTGGTGGTGGATGCAGCAGTCACCGCAGCAGGGCTTCGCCGTTCTTCTACGAGAGGGAGAGGTGTAGCAGGGGAGAGGGAGGCGCCAAGAGTCAAGGGTGCGGCTGCCCCTCCCTCCCCCCTTTATATAGGCTCCCCTAGGGGGGCGCCGGCCCTAGGAGATGGGATCTCCTAGGGGGGCGGCGGCCAAGGGGTGGAGTGCCCCCCAAGCCAGGTGGGGCGCCCCCCACCCTAGGGTTCCCAACCCTAGGCGCATGGGGTGGGCCAAAGGGGGCGCACCAGCCCACTATGGGCTGGTTCCCCTCCCCACTTCAGCCCATGGGGCCCTCCGGGATGGGTAGCCCCACCCGGTGGACCCCCGGGATCCTTCCGGTGGTCCCGGTACAATACCGGTGACCCCCGAAACTCTCCCGATGGCCGAAACTGCACTTCCTATATATAATTCTTCACCTCCGGACCATTCCGGAACTCCTCGTGACGTCCGGGATCTCATCCGGGACTCCGAAAAACTTTCGGGTTACTGCATATTCATATCTCTACAACCCTAGCGTCACCGAAACTTAAGTGTGTAGACCCTACGGGTTCGGGAGACATGTAGACATGACCGAGACAGCTCTCCGGTCAATAACCAACAACGGGATCTGGATACCCATGTTGGCTCCCACATGCTCCTCGATGATCTCATCGGATGAACCACGATGTCGAGGATTCAAGCAACCCCGTATACAATTCCCTTTGTCAATCGGTACGTTACTTGCCCGAGATTCGATCGTCGGTATCCCAATACCTCGTTCAATCTCGTTACCGACAAGTCACTTTACTCGTACCGTAATGCATGATCCCGTGACCAGACACTTGGTCACTTTGAGCTCATTATGATGATGCATTACCGAGTGGGCGCAGAGATACCTCTCCGTCATACGAAGTGACAAATCCCAGTCTTGATCCGTGTCAACCCAACAGACACTTTCGGAGATACCCGTAGTATACCTTTATAGTCACCCAGTTACGTTGTGACGTTTGGTACACCCAAAGCATTCCTACGGTATCCGGGAGTTACACGATCTCATGGTCTAAGGAAAAGATACTTGACATTGGAAAAACTCTAGCAAACGAACTATACGATCTTGTGCTATGTTTAGGATTGGGTCTTGTCCATCACATCATTCTCCTAATGATGTGATCTCGTTATCAATGACATCCAATGCCCATAGTCAGGAAACCATGACTATCTATTGATCAATGAGCTAGTCAACTAAAGGCTTACTAGGGACATGTTGGTGTCTATTATTCACACATGTATTACGATTTCCGGATAACACAATTATAGCATGAATAAAAGACAATTATCATGAACAAGGAAATATAATAATAATCCTTTTATTATTGCCTCTAGGGCATATTTCCAACATAGGGTTACATAGAGTCGGTTACAATGGTAGGAGATCTGAACATCCGTATCGCCAAGCTTGCTGAGGGAGTCCTGGATTAGGGGGTGTCCGGGTAGCCAGACTATACCTTCAGCCGGACTCCAGGACTATGAAGATACAAGATTGAAGACTTCGTCCTGTGTCCGGATGGGACCTTCCTTGGCGTGGAAGGCAAGCTTGGCGATGCGGATATTCAAGATCTCCTACCATTGTAACCGACTCTATGTAACCCTAACCCTATCCGTGTCTATATAAACCGGAGGGTTGTAGTCCGTAGGCAATCAACTCCATATACAACAATCATACCATAGGCTAGCTTCTAGGGTTTAGCCTCCTTGATCTCGTGGTAGATCTACTCTTGTACTACCCATATCATCAATATTAATCAAGCAGGACGTAGGGTTTTACCTCCATCAAGAGGGCCCGAACCTGGGTAAAACATCGTGTTCCCTGCCTCCTGTTACCATCCGGCCTAGACGCACAGTTCGGGACCCACTACCCGAGATCCGCCGATTTTGACACCGACATTGGTGCTTTCATTGGGAGTTCCTCTGTGCCATCACAATCAGGAAGGATGCCTCCTCCCGTCTTTAAAGACGGCGCCGTTGCTAAGGGAGCCTTGGCTGTCGGCCAAACCCTCCGGCTAGGTGGTTTCCTCATGACCGCCTGTTCGGCTGTTGCACCAACGGTGACCTCTTGGGTCATCAAAAGCAACCTACACGTCAGCTCGGAGCTCATCGAGCAGCTAGATCCAATGTAGCTCTCTTCCGTAAACAAGCTCTTGGATCGCATCGCCGCCCTGGGGGTCGCTACGGATTACGACCAGGTTGGGCTTAAACCCGATCTAAGAGAAATTAACTCTCCCCAAGTCACCCACCACGTTGTTGTGGTAGAGACGCAGTGCGGCGAACCTTCATCTATCTTAAGGACTAGCTACGTCCGAATTCCCGACCCCTCCAAGCCGGATACCCGCGGAGGGGGAGATGTAACTCAAGACCTGAGCTTAGGATCAGGCAATGGGCCAGATTCACTGGACAACATCCAAGAATCCGAACTTCAGAGTTTGGAAACTCTTCGGCCTCCGAATCTTGGATTGGGTGAGGTTTCAGATTCAACGACACCCGCCCACCTGATCATAAGCAATCTCTCCCAAATCAGGCAGAGGCCCGAGGAAACAGTAAATCATTACCGGGCCAGATTCCTCCTGGTTATGAACAGGATAAAGGATTGCCGCGAGGAAGACGCAATCTCAATTTTCTGCAGTAATTGCATGGACAAGGGAATCCTTAACGCCGTAAGTCGTCATGATATCACACGCTTCGCTGACTTGGCGTCCATAGTACAAAAATACTGTGCGATGGAAAGCGCCTAGAAAACCGAAATAATTTTTTGGGATAATCCGGCCTTGAATAGTAATCCCGTCCGAACTAAGAGGGTGCATCATTACAGGACACCCGGGATAAACACCAAAAAGCCAAAACCCTCTACAGGGCATGGAACCGTACTGGAAAGATGGCTTGATGGAACCTGTAGAATTCATAGTACAGAGGACGCCACACCAACTCACAGCCTTAGAGCATGTTGGATACTCTAGCAGGTGGCCAAAATCGGCGAGGACCTCTTAATTCCGGAGGCCGCAGAAAGCCAGCCCAAGGACACCAGTACCGTTCTCACAGTCTTCGTGACTTTCGCATCAAACAATGTGCGAAAATGAACACTCCGCAGCCTCGCCGAAGTCTATCAAGTTGCAACAATAAATCCATGGAGCGACACTGCCATTACCTTCAACGCAAGTGATGAACCTAGATTCCGAACAGCCCGAGCACCAGCCGCATTGGTCCTCAGTCCCATAGTGGACGGCTTTCGCCTCACCAAGGTGCTCATGGATGGAGGCAGCGGACTGAACCTCATTTATGAGGAAACCCTTCAAAAAATGGAAATAGACTGGAACCGCATCGAGCGAAGCAGCACAACCTTTAGAGGAATAATCCCCAGTCAGGGAAGCGCGCTGCACAGGAAAAATCACACTAGATGTGGTGTTCGGCACGCCGGATAATTACAGGTCCGAAGAAGTCACGTTTCAGGTGGCCCCGTTCAAAAGCGGATATCACGCTTTACTAGGGAGGGAAGCATTCACAATCTTCCAAGCAATACCCCATTACGGGTACATGAAGCTTAAGATGCCCGGGCCGAACGGAATTATCACTCTAGCTAGTGATCCGGACATAGCACTCCGCACCGAAAACAAGACGGCCGCATTAGCCCTTGAGGCACTATCCGAAGCCTTAGCGGCCGAGGAACTGACTGCGCTGCGCTCCACGTTTAACAGGGATGATGTGATACTCGACAAGAGATCCAAATCCACATCCTTCAAGCCAGCTGACGAAATAGTCAAATTCCAGGCCCATCCAACGGGCCCCAATAAAATAGCTTCCATCAAGGCACGACTGAACCCTGATGTAGACGCCGCACTGCGAGAGTTCCTACGAGAGAACTGGGACATTTTCGCCTGGCACCCTTCAGACATGCCAGGGATCCCACGCAGGCTGGCCGAACACAGCTTAAATATCCTAAAAGGATTCAAACCTGTCAAACAAGCCCTTCGGCGTTTTTCCGAACCCAAGAGACAGGCTATGGGAGAGGAGCTAGCCAAGATATTGGAGGCCGGGTTCATTAGAGACATAAAACATCCGGACTGGCTAGCAAACCTGGTGATGGTACCAAAGAAGGACAAATCCTGGCACCTGTGTGTCGATTTTAAAGACCTTAACAAGGCTTGCCCAAAGGATCCCTTCCCCCTCCCCCGTATCGATCAAATTATCGATGCCACCGCAGGACACGATTTGTTGTGTTTCCTCGACGCATACTCCGGTTACCATCAAATCAAGATCGCAGAATCAGACCAAGCTGCAACAGCATTCATCACACCATACGGCCCATTCTGCTTCAACACAATGCCCTTCGGGCTTAAAAATGCCGGCGCAACATATCAGCCATGATCCAGACATGTCTGGCAAACCAGATCGGCAAAACAGTGGAGGCGTATGTGGATGACGTGGTCGTAAAATCAAGACATGTCGAATCCCTAGTAAACGACTTGAGGCTTACATTCGATAACCTCCGAAAATATGACATCAAGTTCAACCCAGAAAAATGTGTCTTCGGCGTTCCAGCCGGAAAGCTCTTGGGCTTCATTGTATCCGGTAGAGGAATTGAAGCAAACCCAGCCAAGATCCAAGCTTTGTCACAATTGGATGTCCCAAAGGACCTTAAACAAATACAAAAATTAACCGGATGCGTGGCGGCTTTAAGCCGCTTAATCTCCCGCTTGGGAGAAAAGGCACTACCCCTCTATCGCCTCCTTCGGCGCACCGAACACTTCGAGTGGACGGATGCCGCCACGGCCGGACTTGATGAAATAAAAGCCATATTGGCAACAAACCCAGTCCTGGCCGCGCCAAACACCGGCGAACCAATGTTATTGTACATTGCAGCAACACATCAAGTTGTCAGCGCAGTGCTCGTTGTTGAGCGGGAAACGGATGGACACAAATTCCCCCTTCAAAGGCCGGTCTACTACGTATCCACTGTCCTCACTCCATGCAAATCACGGTACCCACATTATCAAAATATTGCATACGTGGTATTCATGGCATCCCGGAAGCTACGACACTACTTTCAAGAGTGTCCCATAACAGTAGCCTCGGAAGTACCACTCAACAATATTATCAACAACCGCGATGCAACGGGTCGGATTGCAAAATGGGCCATCGAGCTTCTCCCGTTTGATATAACCTATAAGCCACGGCGAGCTATTAAATCGCAAGTTTTGGCCGACTTCGTCGCACAATGGACGGAGGCCGAGCTCCCTAAAGAGTACGGCACATATTCAAACTAGATTATGCATTTCGACGGCTCCAAAATTTTGGCCGGACTGGGGGCTGGCGTCGTCCTGACGTCCCCCACAGGAGACACAGTCCAATATGTGCTCCAGATCATGTACATGGATTCCAACAATGCAGCCGAATATGAGGCCCTCCTACATGGTCTCCGGATAGCAGTATCCATGGGTATCCAGCGCCTAGAGGTACGTGGGGATTCAAACCTCGCGATATCCCAAATAAATGGAGACTTCGACGCCAAGGACCCAAAAATGGCAGCTTACCGCAACGCCGTCCTAAAAATGTCAGCTCGGTTCAAAGGGCTGGAGTTTCACCATATAGCCCGAGAAAACAATCAAGCAGCGGACGTCCTAGCACGCATCGGAGCAAAACACGATGCAGTCCCCCCGCCAACATCTTTTTGGAAAGATTGTTCAAGCCATCCATAGCATGGGAGGGGGAACCCGCAAATAACAGCCCGGACCCAGCCGCACCACTCGACGCCGAACAATCTGACACAATTGGAGGCTCTGCCAATGAAATTACACCTTCAGCCCACGTAATAATGGCGGTTATCGCCCCGTGGACAGAACCATTCCTAGCCTACCTTACTAGGCAGGAACTCCCGGAGGACCAAAACGAGGCCCGCTGCATAGTGCGGCGATCTAAAGCCTATAGAGTCCATGAGGGAGAGCTTTATAAGAAAAGCACTACCAGAATCCTTCAAAGGTGCATCTCCGAAGAGGAAGGGCGGAACCTTCTGGCTGAAATTCATGCCGGACTCGTGGTCACCACGCCGCTGCTCGGTCCCCTGTTAGCAAGGCTTTCCATACAGGCTTTTATTGTCGACGGCCCGGGCAGACGCTCAGGACCTAGTCCAACGATGCGTTGGTTGCCAACTTTTTGCCAACCAAAGCCATATGCCACCCACTGCACTCCAAACTATACCCATCACCTGGCCTTTTGCGGTCTGGGGGCTTGACATGGTTGGACCCCTTAAAGGTGGGACCAATAGGAAAAAATACTTACTGGTCATGGTGGATAAATTCACCAAATGGATAGAAGCCAAGCCTGTTAAAACGGCCGAATCCAGACCTGTGATAGACTTCATATCCGGGGTTGTACACCGTTATGGCGTCCCCCACAGCATCATAACCGATAACGGTACAAACTTTACCGCCGACAAGGTAAAACTCTGGTGCAAAAACATGGGCATCAAGCTCGATTATGCTTCCGTCTATCACCCACAAACCAACGGCCAGGTCGAACGTGCAAATGGTCTTATCATGAGCGGCATTAAACCCAGACTGGTGCGGTCCCTCAAGGAATCTAACACGCATTGGGTAGAGGAGCTCGACTCCGTGCTATGGGGGCTGCGGACCACGCCAAATCGCACCACCGGATACACACCATTTTTATGGTGTACGGCGCAGAGGCAGTTCTGCCCTGCGACATAATTCATGACTCACCTAGAGTGCGCATGTATGAAGAAAGAGAAGCCGAGCTCGATCGGCAGGACAACTTGGACGCCTTGGAGGAGGAGCGTGATGTGGCAAAAGCCCGTTCCGCATTTTATCAACAGCAGGCCCGAAGATATCAAAGCAGAGAAGTACGGGCCAAAAATTACAATGTTGGCGAACTAGTTCTACGCCTACCGGATAAGAAAAAGGACAAACTCAAGCCCAAGTGGGAAGGTCCATTCATAATCGACCAAGTCCTGACTGGTGGGGCGTACCGCCTGCGAGATGCATCGGATAACCGACTTGAGCTGAACCCGTGGAACGCCACCCATCTCCGAAGATTCTATGCCTAGCGCCGGACTCTGTGTTCGTCTCCTTCCTCTGTCCATTTTTTGCATCTTTCTGTCTTACATTTCTCTCCTTCCCCTCTTTTCTTTTATAGCCCTTAAAGGCTCATCTAGTGATGCGCCACTCGCGCTCATTAAACCTGGGGGCTTCTTTAACAGAAGCTTATTTATATGGGCTTCACGCCCAACACATGCGTCAAACTTCCGCATGTACCTTTTTTCTTCACCATTATATGCATCGATATGACTTAAGTTTTGGCCAAGCTGGGTTGCCTGGCTCCTGTGCTTACCCCTATGTTCCCGATTGTTTGGCTAGGCGGTAAAGGGAGCACCTCTGCGATTGTTACTGCCGAGTCAGCCAGATGTGTACCTCAGACTGGGTGAAGCTGAAATCTAGCGTTCTTAAGGGAATATTCGGTCGGTGGAATAAAAGATGATCTTTTTACTCATTTTATACGCCCCCAGATGTTTTTTTTCTGCGTCTCTTCACGCAGTCCGGACATGCACCTTAGGGCATGCCTCCCAGCGAAAGGAACCCTTAACGGAACTATTCTCTCTGGAAGATGTTTCTTACTAACCATGTAATATAACATAACTAGTTGGGCACTTGTCTGATAAAGCACTGATGACCCCTACGCCTGGTCTCCACGCATACCCCGGTTCTTATATAACCGCTAGGGTATTCGGACACACTCCGGACCGTCAGGTCCCGAGGTTGAAGCGAAAAGGTCGGCAACGACAAACGATCTACAATCCGGCTAGAAGGCATTATACATGTCAATTCAAAATTACACAGTCATTCTGACTGATTGTGTTCCTCTTGTATACCATCTAACAGGCTGTCTAATTTACAGTCCTGCTGGGAATACTTCGCGGCCAACTCTACTTGGCCGTATACTAAGCTTACAGGGATCTCCTTCCCGTCAGGCCCCACTGGTCCGACCTCGGCCATGTGGTTTGGGTCAGACTTTGTAAAACGGGTCTTCACCATGGCCCAGGCCTCCCTAGCGCCTTGTCGGCAGGCCGATATCTTCCACAACCGGAAGCGCCGCCGAGCTCCCTTCAGCTTCTCCGCAAGCTCTCCAAGGCCCTCGGGCACAGAGTGGGCAAGCCATAAGGCTTGGGCAATACCCCGCATCACCTGCCGAATTCGCTCGTGCAGTTGCAAGAGTTCGGGAAGAAGGCCACCCGTAGAACCGGGCATCTCCTCTGCAGGACGACCTGTGAGCATACCTACAGACATTACTCTGTTAGTCGACTTCCTCGCCGAACTTTTTTTTGAAGTTCGTTCAAGCACTTACTAAAAATGCCGCGTCGAAGCCGCTGATTCTCCTTCGTGGAGTTCGACAGCTGGCCACGAACATCTTTAAGTTTGACGTCCAGCTTGGTGTTGGCATCCTGAAGATCATTCTTCTCTCCCCTCACCTTTGTCAACGTACTCTCACCGGCCTTTAGCCGGCGTAAGGGTTGTTGCTTGTCCGGATCGAGTCCGGCGCCATCTGCAATATGATTTGTCAGATTCGCACCCACACCGCACAATACTAATCTTTCGAAGTGTATCTTACCCGAGGGGGTCTCTTTGGGCTCCCCTGCTGCGGATAATGCGGCCTCTAGTTGGGCCTTGCACTTTTCCAGCTCCTGGGACAGTACGGTATTCTTATCTGTAAGAACCTGCATATTAAATGATCCTTAAATCAGTTGCTCTAACTGCTTCAAGTCTCGGGGGCTACTGGCATATATATGTTTAACCAAAATTTTCTTACCCGTATGTCTTTTACATACTGCTCCGTGGCTCTGGCTAAACCATTTTGAGCGGCACGGAGGTACGCATCTCCCGAATTAAAGGCATCTAAAGCCTCTTGGGAGAAACAAGCGTCGCGTAGAACTATCCGGCGACGCCTGTGGTTCATGGCACTCTCCACTTCAGAATTTGTGGCAGACAGCCTGTCCGCATCCTCTGTCAGAGGAGCGTCCGGTGCGCGCCTTGTGCTCGCCTCCGCTTCCTGGCCAGACGTTGGAGCCTGGCTAGTGGAGGCGCGATTGGCAACCTCTCCGGATGTAGTCCGGCGAGGTCTCTTCGTTCTGAAGATAGCACGAACGTTAATATGCCCTGACAGAATAACACCAAGGAAACAGAGGGTGCGCTATACCTTTGCGCCGGCATCTCAGTCCGGACTGCATTCCTTTTTGTCCCACGGGGCCCTGCGGCCCCTCGTTGGCTAGCCGCCGCAGGTTCAGCCTCCTGCCTCGGAAATCTCCCCTGCAAAACACGGTTGTCGTCAGAAACACCGGAATACGTGAGAGTGGAATCTCTCTCAAGGGAAGGAGACTCCGGTTTCTGTCACCTGGGAGGCCGGGATTAACCCTGGGTAATCAGCCGTGACGGCTACCAAGGTATTGTCCTTGCTTAGCTGATGGAACACCCCGTCGATAAGCTCCACCGATATGTCCGGATCCTCTTCGGAGTCCGGATCGAGGGACCGTTCTGGGTCCTCGGGTTGTGGAGGAGGGCTGTTTATTTCCTTAACAGCCTGGCGCAGTTCCTGCGTTGAAGTCGTTAGACTAAATATTTAACAATGGGAATACAAAACGAATGGGCAAGTAAATGCGACCGCTTACCCAGCTTGGTGGATTATGCATAGAGAATCCACCTTGTGGGTTGACGCAGAGAAATTCCTCCTCTTCTCCCTTATACAAAGTGGACAAGATCTTTAGTAGAGCGGCAGCCGAATCCGGCCCCTTACGGCCGTAGCGGGTGGCGTCGTCCTTCCCATTGAAGTCCCACATGGGGTGGCTTCTATACTGAAGTGGCTGCACCCCCCGCATAATGCATTCGGCCATAACCCCGATCATGGTCAGTCCAGAATGGGCTAACAATCTTATTCGGCCCATCAGTAAATGATGTCCCTGTCACTTTCCCCCTGAGGGCTCCGTGGACGCCAGCTCAGGCGCTTCTTTAAGGGAGCACTGTCGAACTCAGGAAGGCCGATCCGAACAGGATCCGGCAGCGGGACGCCCTCTATATAAAACCATTCCGAAGGCCAGTCTTCGGACGCCTTCTTTGGGGTTCCGGATAGATATCCGGTCCCGGCGATGCGCCACACTTCGGCTCCGCCCACTTGATACATTGACCCCTCCTTAGAGCGGGGCACCAGGCAGAATAACCTCTTCCACAGCGCGAAATGAGCCTCAACACCCAGGAATAGCTCGCAAAGGGGGACGAAGCCCGCGATATGCAATATAGAGCCGGGCGTGAGATTGTGCAGCTGGAGGCTGTAGAACTCCAGAAGCCCGCGGAGAAATGGATGAATTGGAAATCCAAGTCCTCTTATGAGATAAGGGACGAGGCACACCCGCTCTCCTTTGGAAGGATTGGGGGTGCTCTCCGCTTGCTCTCCACCATTATAGGTGGCGAGTCCGGCTCGGACCGGGACCATATAGGCCTGAGGGGGAAATCCCTTGGCCTAAAGCGACACTAGCTCGTTGTGCGGGATGGAGCACCTCTCCCAGTCTCCAGGTTTAGGACCGGAAGGGCGAGAGGAGGAGCTGTGACGGTTGGCCATGTTGGAATGGACCTTTGCTAGAGGCGCTCTGATGATTACTCGCAGGGAGGAGAAGGTGTGGTTTGGGTCTGAATCCCCATCCCATTAAATAGGCGGCTCGTTTATGCGGCTAGGGGTGTGAATGTAAAAACACCCCGACTTTTCGCATTCGTTTGACACGTGGAAGACGGCCATTATTGGGCGTGGAAGCCAAGGTGCGCTACATTACGAAAATCGGACGTTATTCAACAGGTACACAGAATTTGGAGAAGAACCCGCATTGCAATGCCGAAGATAATCTGCACGCCGGACTCGTCATCATTGAAGCCTGGTTCGGGGGCTACTGAGGGAGTCCTGGATTAGGGGGTGTCCGGGTAGCCGGACTATACCTTCAGCCGGACTCCAGGACTATGAAGATACAAGATTGAAGACTTTGTCTCGTGTCCGGATGGGACTTTCCTTGGCGTGGAAGGCAAGCTTGGCGATGCGGATATTCAAGATCTCCTACCATTGTAACCGACTCTATGTAACCCTAACCCTATCCGGTGTCTATATAAACCGGGGGGTTGTAGTCTGTAGGCAATCAACTCCATATACAACAATCATACCATAGGGTAGCTTCTAGGGTTTAGCCTCCTTGATCTCGTGGTAGATCTACTCTTGTACTACCCATATCATCAATATTAATCAAGCAGGACGTAGGGTTTTACCTCCATCAAGAGGGCCCAAACCTGGGTAAAACATCGTGTTCCCTGCCTCCTGTTACCATCCGGCCTAGACGCACAGTTCGGGACCCACTACCCGAGATCCGCCGGTTTTGACAGCGACACTTGCCTTCCACGCCAAGGAAAGTCCCTTTCGGACACGGGACGGAGTCTTCAATATTGTATCTTCATAGTCCAGGAGTCCGGCTGAAGGTATAGTCCGGCCATCCGGACACCCCCCTAATCCAGGACTCCCTCAGGTACAATGGTAATCCAGTTGGGCGTGGGCCCCAGTCGTCTGTGTCTGCGCTCGCCGGCTTCTCCGCTGACCGATGGGGCCTGCCGACTGGTGGACCCTGCCGGCTGCCGGCCTTCTGGTCGATAGGCCGGTCCCACCGCTCGGGGGTCTTGTCGGAGGCTGGTTACTGTTGCCTCGCCTTTGGTGACGAGGGCTTTGTCGTGGTAAGCATGGCTACAGTGTTGCCGCTGGGCGGCTTATCGCTGTAGCCTTACCTCGTCATATCTCCTTAATGAGGCGCCTCCTTCGAGGGAGTGAATTAGCCAGCTATTGGGAGTCGGCCATACCCCAGGCCGACTGGGAGAGGCCTGGCCGCCTTTAGGCGTCTCACTGGCTGAGGGGGCCCGCCACCCATGGGTCGTACTGATAGCTCACCGTGGGTGACGTCATGGTCAACATGGCAACAGTGCCGCGCCGAACGGGTGATGGCCGCCCCGTACGACGCATTGTGGCCATGCGCGTTCCGGGATTCGAGGGTGGCAGGCGTCACTATAGCCACGCCCCGTCTCATCGCCGTTATGTGGGTGTAGACTCTGAGGGCACGATCTCGGCCGCCTGCTGGGGGGGGGGGCTTCTTGGAGTCGGCCTTCTCGTGGCCGGCTTCTCAGAGCCGGCCCTCTCATGGTTTTCTTCATGAGGATTTTTAGGGCTGGGCCGCCTTCGTGCAGCCGGCCTGAGAGGTAGCCAGCTGGGGGAAGGCGGCTCCACGTCTTGGATGCTTGAAGGCTCGATCGGCCTATGATTTTTCTAAAGAGCCAGGGGGAGTCGGCTAGGCTACCTGTGGTCATTTACTCCGACAGACTTAGTCATGGAGCCATCTCTACGGGTTAGCTTAAAGGGGTTAAACCGGACAAGGGACACGGGAGTTTTATACTAGTTCAGCCCCTTACGATGAAGGTAAAAGCCTACGTCTAGTTGCGATGGAATTGCTGGGGTTTCGATGATCAGGGAGCGAGTCCGCTTTGCCTGGATCTCGAGTTGTTGTCCGTTATCCCTAAACTGCCACTAGGTCGTCCCTTTATATACATAGGTCGATGCCCGTCGGTTTACAGAGTCCCGATGCCGGATCATCAATGTGTCCAACTCGGTCTCTATCCTCCCTATCTTACAATACAAGTTACATGAGAAAGTCGGTTTACATCTACAGTCCTTAACCCGCCTTTGGGCCTTGGGCCTTCGTAAAGCGCCACCATCCTTACGTCTTTATGGGCCTCTGATCTTCATAGAGCTAACCCGGCTACCCCTGGCCGGTTTACGTCCAGTAGTAATATCCCCAACACTCACCTTAGATGCCACCACACAATTACAGCTTATAATTACCGGTTCTTTTAGAATTAAATGGAAGTGCATACTGATTTCAGCTTCTAAGCAAATGTTTGACAGGTTCCCCTTCAATCTAAATCACATGAAATGGAGAGTTTACTGAGAGTCCGTGGAAGAAATCTACATGCCATCATTAGGAAAGAGGGATCTACAAAGAGTGTAAATTGTACTCCCACCGTAAAGAAATGTAAGAGCATTTAGATCACTCAAGTAGTGTAAATACTCTTATATTTCTTTACGGAGGGAGTACCTATATTTTCCTCAAGTAGATCTTTTTATTGGGACGCGTTCTCTCTCTCTCTCTCTCTGGTTTAAGGAAGTTGTCTATTCTGTGCGTTGCACTAGGTGGCTATGTGCACAAAAATCAGTCAAGGAGCAGGCTCCATTGAAGAGTGATCCAGAACTAACGTACATTTGTGAACATTGTGCAGTTCTTGCTGAATTCTGGAACTTGATGGTTCCCTCTATTCCAATTTTTTAAGTTATTTGACAGTTATATCAGCGTCCACATGAAAGTACTCCCTCTCTCCCATAATATAACATCTTATTACATTCATTTTGCTCACAAATTGGATGTAATAAGATCTTATATTATGAGATGGAGGGAGTACAATCGATTTGTATTCGGTGTATCTTTGTACTTACCGTTGCTGGATGAAAATTTGGACATACATAGATAGCTCCAGGTGTAGCCTAAATGTTTTTTTACTCCTCATATAATCACTGTTGTGAATCCTTGTGCCCTAGATATCTCTAAATGCTTTTTTGCAACACCTCATGTCCTACAGGAATGATGTTCTAACATGAAGAAGTAATCAACCTTAATTGTCAACATATCTGAAAGTGTTTCACTGAATATACCGGAGTTCCATCATATTCACTATATTCATAAAGAAAAAATGTTTTGTTAACATTGAAGTTACTTGTCAAGCAACTTCATTGAGGTCCAACTCCAGCATCAGGGCTTGCCTTACAAGCTTTTTAAGCTTGCACAAACGATGAGCGACTAACGAAGCGAAGGAAGGTTGCCGTTCCTGCCTTGTGGTACTGCCGGCCTCAACGCGAGCCCTTCTACACCTACTTCAAAGCTCCTGTCACCAAGAGCCAAAATACTATCTTGATCTGTGTGAAATTGAGAGGGTGATAGGCCAGAACTTTAGAGAGTTGCAAACACATGTGCTACTGCTATGCAGTTGCAAGTGTATTATTCACTGTTGTGTATTATAAGACCGGTAGGTAATGCCTTTCCATTCAATGGAAAGTTGGATCAGGGGCAGTTGCCCGGTTGCTTTACAAATAATCCTCTTGCAACTTGCCACAATAGCCAACTAGATTTAAATTGTGCTTGTTGAAGCCTCAATCTGCCCATATTATTGATAGTACACATGCATCCTTAATGGGGTAAACATGCATGTGCACGTGCGTGATTACTAGTTTATAAATAAGTAAGAAAGTGCATTCGTGCATCGGATGAGCACAACCGAGTATGTTCATGGGCCACGTTCACACGTTTGGTGGAAGAAAGTAGAGTTGAAGAGACACCCATTCTCTCTCTCATACCATGCTCTAGGAGCTTGTTTAAGACCATAAAGAGCTTTGTGAAGTTTGTAAACATGATTTGGTTTCTTAGGATTGATAAAGCCAGGAGGTTCTTTGACATAAACTTCCTCCTCTATTTCACCATTTAGAAAAGCACTTTTAATGTCCATTTGGTACAAGGTGATATTATGGTGATTAGCATAGGCAAGTAAGATGCGAATGGACTCAATTCTAGCAACGGGAGCATATGTCTCACCATAGTCCATACCTTCGACTTGTGTGTACCCTTGGGCGACGAGACATGCTTTGTTGCGAACCACTTGTCCATCTTCATCTTGCTTGTTGCGAAACACCCATTTGGTACCAATGATGTTGTGGTTGTTGTCGGGCTTCTCAACCAATGTCCAAACTTGGTTTCTCTCAAAGTTGTGTAGCTCTTCATGCATAGCGTTTATCCAATCCGGATCTTCCAATGCTTCTTCAACCTTCATAGGTTCAATGCTAGAGATGAATGAATAGTTTTCACAGAAGTTAGCCAACGAGTCTTTGAGCGAGTGATTCTCCCGGTTTGTATATCATTGAAGATTTGCTCGATGGGATGATCTTTGGCAATTCTTGCTCGAACTCGTGAGAGCTTTTGCTTGGGTCTTCGTTGAACATATTCTTCATCTTGTTCTTCTTCTTGGCCTTCTTCATTGTTGACATTGTCGTTCTCTTGTCGTGGTGGAGAAGGAGGTTGTTGATGTTCTTCTTGATGCATTTCCTTGTCTTCTTCATCTTGGTGTGTCCCACTTGTGGATGCCTCCGTATCAATTCTTGGTTCACCTTGTCGTGAAGTAGAAGCTTCCACTTGGACGGACGAGGTACTCTCCTTCACCTCCGTTGGACGAATTTTGCCCATAGACAAGTCTTGGATTTCTTCTGAAGGGTCTTTGTCTCCTACATCGGTTGGCAATTGCTCTACTTGCGAGCCATTAGATTCATCAAACTTCACATCTACCGTCTCTTCAACTTTTCGGGTGAAATTGTTGTAGACATGGTAAGTGTGAGAGTTTGAGCCATAACCAAGTAGAAAACCTTCATGAGATTTAGGAGCAAACTTTGAACGACGATGCTTGTCAAGAATGTAGCACTTTGAGCCGAATACTCGAAAGTATCCAACTTGGGGTTTGTTACCGGTGAGGAGTTCGTATGCCGTCTTGCCGAGTAGCTTGTGAAGATACAAGCGATTTGTTGCATGACAAGATGTCTCAACCGCTTCTGCCCAAAAGTGCTTCGGCGTCTTGTATTCATCAAGCATCGTTCTTGCCATTTCGATGAGCGTCCGGTTCTTCCTCTCAACAGCTCCATTTTGTTGAGGTGTGTACGTAGCCGAGAACTCGTGTGAAATCCCTTCTTCGTCAAGAAAGGTGTCCACATTTGTGTTCTTGAACTCTGTTCCGTTGTCACTCCGAACCTTCTTGATCTTCACGTCAAACTGATTTTGGGCCTTCCTAGCGAAGTTTTTGAAGATCTTCTGGACCTGCGACTTGTCATTAAGAAAGAACACCCACGTAAATCTTGAAAAATCATCAACTATAACTAGACCAAAAGAATTTCCACCGAGACTCTTGTAGGCGTTGGGACCAAAAAGATCCATATGAAGTAGCTCGAGTGGCCTCCTTGTGATCATGATGTTCTTCACGGGATGCCTTCCTCCAACCTGTTTGCCTGCTTAAGCACTGCAAAGTCTATCCTTATCAAATATGACATCGTTAACTCCAAGGATATGATTTCCTTTAATAAGCTTGTCAAGGTTTCTCATGCCAACGTGACCTAGTCGTCTATGCCACAACCAACCCTTTGAGGATTTAGCAATAAAGCAAGTTTTAGGTTGTGCCCTTTTTGAGAAATCGACAATGTAAAGATCACCTCTACGCATACCGGTAAAGACCATTTTATGATTGTCTTGACGAAACACTTGGCAATCTACCTCAGTAAATAGGACATTCAAACCGAAATCAGCAAGTCTAGATACTGAGAGTAAGTTGTAGCCGAGAGATTCAACGAGCATGACATTTTGAATGGAACTATCATGTGAGATGGCCACCTTACCAAGGCCAACCACTTTACCCTTTGAATTATCACCAAAGGTGACATATTTTCGAGGGCCGTCATTTTCAGCAAGCTCACGGAACATCTCTTTATCTCCAGTCATATGATCAGTACATCCACTATCAAGAACCCATTCCTTTCCTCCTGACACATATCCCCGAAGATTTGCCGTAAGACCAAAATGTCTCATTGCATCATCAAGATCGAAGTCACTATCATCATCATCATCATAGTATCCATGTTCACCATGATCTTGTGACTCATCATTTCCTAGAAAGGGTAATTCATTAGATAAATGATCATCAAAGTGGTCACCTTTATGAATTCTTATAGCTTCGGATATAATGATTCCAACATCTCCTTTAGCACACTTGAGATTGGTAAGCTCAAATAGACAATCACCAAAACTAGGATCACTAGAGTTCATCTTACTCAAGGCAATAGATTTATGGAGAATTTCATCCAAGTTTTTTAAGGAATAATCGGGAAATCGTTCCTCAAGAAATTTCCATATAGTATAGGCACAATTAAGAGTAGGCAAACTAGCAATCAAATTTTTGGGCAATCCTCTAATGATGAGCTCAACAGTTCTAAGATTGCGAATTATGTCAATATCTTCATCTAGGGTGGGATGCAACGAACCAATATGAGGTGCACAAGGGCTAGCAATATACTTGTTCAAATGATATTGGTTGAAAATTACAAGCATCTCATTTTTCCACTCATGAAAATACTCTCCATCAAGAATAGGCACTCTATGTCTAAGACTCCCTAAAGTAGACACGTCCATCTTCCTCCAATGGTGATTAAACCAAGGCAATGGAGACCAAAGCTCTGATAACACTTGTAGGACCTTGAAGTAGATGTGTCTAGAGGGGGGGTTAGACACTTAATGCTAAAGTTGCAGTTTTTAAGCTTTTTCGGTTTAAGTGGAGTTTAGGCACAATTTCAATATTCATAATACATATCAAGCAAGCATGCAAAGAGTGTATAGGCAGCGGAAAGTGAAGCATGCAACTCGCAAGAATGTAAAGGGGAGGGTTTGGAAAATTCAAACGCAATTGGAGACACGGATGTTTTTCCCGTGGTTCGGATAGGTGGTGCTATCCTACATCCACGTTGATGGAGACTTCAACCCACGAAGGGTAACGGTTGCGCGAGTCCACGGAGGGCTCCACCCACGAAGGGTCCACGAAGAAGCAACCTTGTCTATCCCACCATGGCCATCGCCCACGAAGGACTTGCCTCACTAGCGGTAGATCTTCACGAAGTAGGTGATCTCCTTGCCCTTACAAACTCCTTGGTTCAACTCCACAATCTTGTCGGAGGCTCCCAAGTGACACCTAGCCAATCTAGGAGACACCACTCTCCAAGAAGTAACAAATGGTGTGTTGATGATGAACTCCTTGCTCTTGTGCTTCAAATGATAGTCTCCCCAACACTCAACTCTCTCTCACAAGATTTGGATATGGTGGAAAGAAGATTTGAGTGGAAAGCAACTTGGGGAAGGCTAGAGATCAAGATTCATATGGTAGGAATGGAATATCTTGGTCTCAACACAAGGTTAGGTAGTTCTCTCTCAGAAATAGGATGCTGGAAATGTAGGCTTAGTCTGATGGCTCTCTTCCCAAATGAAGAGGGGGTGGAGGGGTATATATAGCCTCCACACAAAATCTAACCGTTACACACAATTTACCAATCTCGGTGAGACCGAATTGAAAAACTCGGTCGGACCAATTTAGCAAACCTAGTGACCGTTAGGGTTTTTGGTGGGACCGACTGGATCAACTTGGTGGGACCGATGTGCTATGGTTAGGGTAAATCCAAAACTCGGTTTGACCGATTACTCAAACTCGGTGGGACTGATTTGGGTAATAAGCAAAACAGAGAGTTGGCCAAGCAAACTCGGTGGGGCCGATTTCATATCTCGGTGGGACCGAAAATATTGCAGTAGGTAACAGAGAGTTTGCAAGCCCATCTCGGTGAGACCGAGATCCCATCGGTGAGACCGAATTGATTAGGGTTTTGGCAGTGGCTATGACAAGTGAAACTCGGTGGCGCCGGGTTGGAAGAATCGGTGGTGCCGAGTTGGATATTTGGTTTAGGTCATATGTGGAAGTGAGAAAGTGGCTGAGGATTTTGGAGCATATCATTAAGCACTTGAGCAAGAGGCTCATTAAGCAACAGCTCATCCCTCCTTGATAGTATTGGCTTTTCCTAAAGACTCAATGTGATCTTGGATCACTAAAATATAAAATGAAGAATCTTGAGCTTTAAGCTTTAGCCAATCCTTTGTCCTTAGCATCTTGGAGAATTTCCCACAACCTTTAGTCCATGCCACTCCACTGTTGAACTTATCTGAAACATACTAGATAGAAACGTTAGTCCAACAAGAGATATGTTGTCATTAATTACCAAAACCACCTAGGGAGCACTTGTGCTTTCAAAAACGGATGACTTTGTCTCGAGCGACGCGGCTGATAAAGTGTTTGAGGATTTGAAGAGACAGTTAGTTGAACCGCTAGTCCTTGTGGCTCCGGTCGATAAAGAGCCCTTATTGCTATATGTGGCTCCTAATGCCCGGGCTGTTAGTGTGGCTATTGTTGTGGAGCGCAAGGAGGCTGGAAAGGAGTATCCGATTCAACGGCTGGTTTATTACATCAGTGAGGTGCTTATCGAGTCAAAGCAGAGGTATCCGCATTGGCAGAAGCTGGTGTATGGGGTTTTCATGGCAAGACGAAAGCTCAAGCATTATTTTCAGGGTCATCCTATCACAGTGGTCAGTTCAGCCCCTCTGGGAGATATCATTCAAAACAGAGAAGCAACTGGCCGGATTGGCAAATGGGCCATTGAGCTTGGACCTCACGGGATAAAATATACGCCTCGCACAACAATCAAATACCAAGCACTTGTGGACTTCATCAATGATTTGACAGAGTTGCAGGCACCAGAGGAGAAGTCAGATAACACATATTGGACCGTTCACTTTGATGGGTCTAGACAGTTGGAGGGCTCGGGGGCTGGAGTCATATTAACTTCCCCACGAGGTGACGAGTTTTGTTATGTTCTCCGCTTAATGTTCCCTTGCACTAACAATGCAGCTGACTATGAGGCCTTACTCCACGGTCTGAGGATGGCTAAGGAGATGAACTTAAGCCAGGTTAAGTGCTTCGGTGACTCGGACCTGGTGGCTCAGCAGGTATCTGGCACCTGGGATTCTAAATATTCGCTCATGGCTGCATATTAACGAGAGGTGGACATAGTGGCTGGTCATTTCAAGGGTTATCAAGTTGACCATATAGATCGGCGAAAGAATGAAGCGGCGGACGCTTTAAGTCGTCCAGGCTCTCAGCGTGAACCGGTGCCACCTAATGTCTTCCTCGACGTACTTCATAATCCGTCGGTCAAGATACCCACAGAGGAGTTGGCTATTCCTGACCCAGAGGCCCAGTTGGTGACGGCTTTGCATGTTATACCGGATTGACAGTCCCGTACCTGGCTTACATGAACCAGGGCGAGTTATCGGATGATGAAGCCTTGGCCGGCAGATAATCCGGTGATCCAAGTCAATGACCGTTATCAAAGGGGGGCTACATCATTACAGTGTCACAGGAGCGATTCAGCGTTGTGTGTCTCCTCAAGAGGGTTGTGAGATTTTGCGAGAAATCCACGAAGGAGATTGTGGTCACCACGCCGGTTCAAAATCCTTGGTGGCTAAGGCTTTTAGTCACGGCTTCTATTGGTTGACGGCTCATGCTGATGCTGAGGATTTAGTAAAAAGGTGTGACGGTTGTCAGAAACTTGCACGCCGCGCTCATGTTCTGGCTCAGGAGTTGAGAATGATTCCAATCACTTGGCCGTTTGCAACTTGGGGGCTCGATATGGTTGGACCCTTTAAGAGATCCAAGGACAAAAAGACCCACCTGTCGGTGGTGGTTGACAAGTTTACCAAGTGGGTAGAGGCAGAGCCAGTCAGTAAGTGTGATGCAGCCACCGTGGTTCAATTCATCAAAAAGGTGATATTGCGGTTTGGTTTTCCACACAGCATTATAACTGATAGTGGTACTAATCTGTCCAAGGGTGCTATGGAAGAATTTTGTCAACATGAGCACATCCGGCTTGATGTGTCGTCAGTAGCTCACCCCCAATCTAATGGTCAAGCAGAGAGGGCAAATCAAGAAATTTTGAGAGGTATTAAACCCCGGCTTATGGTTCCTTTAAAGTGGACACCGGGTTGTTGGGTGGAGGAGTTGCCTTCCGTATTATGGAGTATCAACACCACACCAAACAGATCTACGGGTTACACGCCTTTCTTCATGGTTTATGGAGCAGAGGCGGTTCTCCCTAGTGACATCTGTCATGACTCGCCCCGTGTGGCGGCTTACGTTGAAGCTGAAAATGAGAAGGCATGTCAGGACTCACTGGACCTGTTAGATGAGATGCGTGATCTCGCAGCGGCGCGGTCGGCGATTTATCAACAAGATCTCCGACGTTATCACAGCCGTCGGGTTAAGACCAAAACTTTTCAAGAGGGCGATCTGTGCTCCGACTCATCCAGGATCAGACTGATATGCACAAGTTATCCCCACCCTGGGAAGGACCTTTTGTGGTCACCAAAAATCTGCACAACGGGTCATACTACCTTATCGATGTTCGAGAGCACAAAGACTCACGCAAATCGGAGGAGGAGACCCAGCAGCCATGGAATATAGCTCTTCTTCGACCTTACTATACTTGAGCCACGGGCTCTTCTCATGTACATACTTATGACAATGTATATATTATATAATAAACTGGAGCCTCGGCTAAAGCAGGGTCTCTGTTCTTTTTTTACATCATGTGTGGTTATGAGGGGGCTTCTACTTACAAAGTGGAGTTCTATTAACCCGGCCTATAAAGCTACATAGATATAAAGGAAATCACTAGGGGGCCTGGTTGTATTCGAACCATAGCTACGCCTCTTGATCGGCTTAAGACCAAAAAGGGAAATCACTAGGGGGCTTGGTTGTATTTACACCATAGCTACACCTCTTGATAGGCTTAAAGCCAAAAGGAAATTATGTGGAACCAAAGAGAGTCTGTTGCATCAAGCACAACTCAAACATAGGTAACCACTGAGCATAGCTCAAATATTACTTGGGGGCTCCTTGCTTCTCGAAGAACAACGAGCTTGCACCCTTGTGATAGGCTATCAAGCCAGGCTTGGAAGCCAGGTGTATTCACCTAAAACCCCGGGTTATCCTACCTTTTTAAGTAAGCCACTCCATCCAGGTAAACCTGGTATGACCCATCGAACGTTTGACAAGTCAATCTCATAGACCCTGAACTTGTCAAAGTTAAAATGATGATTGGTTAAAGATTGAGGTCCATCTTAAAAAGGTTTTGAAAAATGGTTTAACTCCCATGAAAAGCCTCGATTTAGGGCCTGGCAGCCCATGAAAAGACTTGCATATTTCTTTTGTATTTGTTGTTTTAAAATCTTTTGATAAGAGATTTATGAATATTTTCTGATAAACCGGTGTTTATGACAACCCGGCATGGCTTTCAACGCTCAGTTGTCAGTACATGATCAGTTCTAAACTGGCAGTAAGTTGCTCCGGTCTGGTTTTGACTAGAGGTCACCAGCGTTATACGAACAAACCGGTGGTTATCATAACCCGGTATGGTTTTTATATGAACCGACAAGAGGGAAAGGACTCATCAAAACTCCAGATTGGTGTTTTCACCCTTACTATACCAACAGTTGGTCAGCCAATGAGATATATCACAGGTATCATCTATTTTATATCTGGTTATTACAATCTTGGTTATCCATCCAAGTTATCTATATATTTTTTGGGCATCATGACCCGTCCAGTGGTAAACCACTAGGACACTTTCAAGTTCTTATATGCATGAACAAGTTAAATAAAAGCCATAATGGACTATGCATATCATCGATCCCAAAGGCATGGCAAGTTCTCAGTATCAAGCGAAACAAACATGCTCGATGGCATGACAGATAACGTGTTCACGCTATCCTATTACAAGGCGCTTTAAACAACCCAAATTGAATAATTGTTTTAATAGGAGTGGCAGACTACAATTGATAAACGGGCCTCTGGTTTATGATTCCTCATCTGGACGGCTTGAAGATTGAGGGTCATCTTGAGCGGTCGCATTCTCCTCATCCCTACCCAGTTGCTGGAAATCAATCATTGACCAATCGATTCCAGTTAAGGCTTGAAAAACGGCTTCTTCATGAATATGGTTGGAAGGGTCAATGTCAGGGGCATAAGTATGCTTACGAATCGGCGGAACAAGATTTTCTACATCATGAATCGGTGCGGGCTATCTTTTCCCCTCAACATTATAAACCGGTTGGTAATGAGATAGATCTGTGTCATCCGCCAGTTTACTCGATATAGGCCGCATTTCCTTTGTCAGCCTTCAGAGATCATCATTGTTGAAGTTTGTGCCATCTTCCTTCACGCTGGGGTAACCTTGGCCGATATCTGCCGGTTCAAGATCTGGAATCCACGCCTTAGCCCGGATTAGTGTGGTCAGTGCACCTCACCTTGTGGCTGATCTCTTCAGTTCATCCAACCGGGCAGGCAGCATGGCCAGTTTTTCGATGGTTTTTTTATCAGCGTTGGAGGAGGCTTGTTATACGTTGTAGTGCAAATGGCTCGTTGGGATCCAGCATACAGCTGTTCTATCAAAGTATAGGCCGCTTTAAGCTTCATCCGCATGTCGGAGCCCAGATGAGTAATGCGGGTCCCTGTCACAGTAAGGCATTAGTAAACCGGTCTTTGGTAAGATATTATGGATTGGAAAAGCTTAATATGCGGATACTCACCAAAATACATCAGAAGTCATGGCATTAATCTACCGTTTTAAGCCGGCCAGTTCTTCAACCACCGGCTTCAGGGATGCTTCTGCGTCTTCGGCCTTCTTTGTTAAACCGGCCTTCTCTGTCTCCCAGTCTGCATGCTCTTTGTTAAAGGTTTCTTTCAGTTTCTCCATGGCTGCTAAGGCATTTGTCAACTCTTCCTTGGCCTTGGAAGCCTCCGCTTGCTGAGATTTAATGTTCTCCTGAAGGTCAGCGGTTTGAGCATCCTTCTTACTCAGCTCGGCCTGCAAAGGCAAGATATATCATCAATGGGCTATGTATATTTGAAGTACCAAGCGTATAACAAGTTATGCACTTTGTACTTGGGGGCTAATGCCTATTTGCTATGTCATCAGAAAAATTTGCAAGTCTCAAATACAATGCAAGCATTATCCTTAACACTTGGGGGCTAATGTACATTTGTTCAAATTAGAGCATTGGTTAAAATCCCGGTTCACCTTGGAAAGATAAACCGGCCCTTGGGGACTACACAGAGGAAAACTACAGGAATACAACGATAAAGTGTTGGTTTATTTCAAAGGATCACCTAACATATGGAGGATAAGTATGTAAGGGTAGAGATATTACAAAGTCCCGATTTATGATTACCATCATAAACTGGTCCTTGAGGGCTACTTGAGTTGGTACTTACAAATTGGATTTAACAAAGGAAAAAGTGTTGAAAATACCTCATAGCGCTCCTTCATCAGATTCACCAAACTGGCTTCATAGTCGCGGTTTGAGTGCAGTCGGTTTAGAAAACCAGAGTGGAGTTCTTGAGCACTAAGATGGGCATAGCTGGATAAATCGGTGCTCCATTTTCCTTTCTCCATGGCAGCACGCTCTTCCTTGGCACTATGTTTCGCCAATATAACAGGATGGCCAGGAGAGGTGTGACTAATACCAGTAATGATAACCTCGCCTTCTTTGTCTCCAGCAGCCTTTTCTGGAGTTGATGGAATGTCAGTAGCTCTCATTGGACTAGACAGTCTGTCATTGGTCCGGATTGGATTCGCCGGTTCATCATCTGGCATAGCAATATCAATTTCTGCTTGTTCATCAGCATTATGATCTTGAGGGGGTGGTTCATCAAATGTGGCCTCAGTATTTGGACCCTTGATCCTGCAGTTTGCTCCAGTTCAATAACCACATGGTCTTCGGGCGGATTATTCACCCGAGCCTTTTTACTGGGTCTGGCTTTGGCGCTAAACAAAATAAGATGCAAAGGTTAGCATAGCATATAAAGTGTGAAACATCAAAAGATTGGGTTGAAATGCTTACCCAGCCATGGTTTTGAGACGAGGGAGTTGGGTCGCTGTTGACTCGCCAAAGGATGAAGGAGGTGTCACCTGATAATTCGAATTGGACGGATTAAGAGGTTGTCGGAAATAGCCTACCTTGGGATAAGAAGTGTCAGAAGTGGGTGAGACCTCAGATCGGCGTTTTCGAACCAGGGTGTCCGGTAAACCGGTCGAAGTGACCTTTTGGCCGCTGTGTCGGGTTGTGCAGCGAGCCTCGTGCTGCTGCTTCTTCAAAATAAATGTTGGATCCAAGTGAGCAAGAGGATGAGAAAATCTTACTTTCCAGACTGCTTGACGGATTTTTTGTGTTGGCAGAGAGTCTGAACCTGAGGAAAGGATAATTACCTCTGCATCGTCAGCTTGGCTGCCCTCAACGTCCTCCTGATAAGTATCATTGTCAATGAGATGCATGAAAAGTGAACCAAGTGAGTCAAGTTCTACCTCTGCTTCCGGTTCATCCGGATCGTCATCAAGCTCGAAGCCGATGGGTTCAGGTGCTTTTCTCTTTGTGGTTTTCCTGACGGCTTTCGTCTTAGGACGAGAAGGCTTCACTGCTTTCTCTTGAGGTTTCTTTTTCCAGAAAGGATCGTCACCCTGTTTAAACATGAGCGGAGGGTATTCAAAGATTGCATAGTTCAAAAATATCAGATGTAAAGGGAAAGCACAAACAATACTTACAATGGGCGGTTTGTTTTGTGTATAAAAGGGGCTTAACCCGCTCTTGCTGCAGACAGCTTCCAATTCATTCAACATTTTCTTAACAGATTCAGTGACTTCTTCATCTGTTAGCTGAATATTGATATAGCGTTGGGAGTCTTCTACGTCACCAGTATACTCACACATTAAACCGGAGCGGTGACTTAACGACAAAATGCTCCAGGATATCCAGCAACGGACGAAGTCCACACCTATTAAACCGTTGGCCAAGAAGGCTCTAAGCTTGGCAAGTTGAGGTGCGTACAAGGCCCATTCCTGGGCACTTAGTCGTTGCAGAAGCGGATGAGTATTAGCAAGCCGGTGAGCGCGGTAATCTGGCAGAGGGTTTTCAGCTTCCGGAGAGGTGTCCCTACAGTAGAACCAAGTTTGATTCCACTCTTTGGGGTGACTGTGAAGTTTGGCATGAGGAAACTCAACCTCTTTCCTTTTTTGAATTGAGATACCGCCAAGTTCTGTATTGGGTCCATCTACGAATTCAGTGCGACGGTTTAAATGGAAGAAATCCCGGAATAGCTCAACAGTTGGTTCTTCTTGAAGGTACGCTTCACAAAAGACTTGAAAGTTGCAAATATTGGATACCGAGTTGGGTCCAATATCTTGAGGATGGAGCTGAAAGCTAGCAAGTACATCTCGAAAAAACTTCGATCCGGGCGGTTTAAAGCCATGGCCTATGTGATCAACAAACACCACTACTTCACCCTGCTTAGGAGTGGGAGGATTTTCCGGCCCAGGAACTCGCCACCGGATCTCATTCTTCTTCGGTAAGGTGCCAATCTTGACCATTCCGTTGAGTTGCTCCTCAGTAACCTGGGAGGGGACCTAGTTGCAGGAATAAAACTGCTTGGCCATTGCAAGTGAAAGACTGGGAAGAAAATAATGCCGGTTTACGATTCATTAATGGTGATGCATAAGGTACAACAAGGAAAAGGAATCCGAGTATGTGCAAATTGGTAAACCGACGACAGGGTATTTATGAATGATAAGGAATGAACAGAGGCAGAGGTATATGCGTACTGTTAAACCGGAGTATAAATAAATTGGCGGTTTAAAAGGGGACTAATGGTACCTGCCGGATTATCATATTTCAAAAAGTTAAACCGCCTATATTGGTGTGAAGGGTACAGATCTGAAAAAATACCTAAGTGCGGGAAACAGGTTTCACAGATTTATATGGTGATTTCAGATCTAAGGGGTGACAGAAAATGAGAATATATTCAAGAACTAAGTTACAGATATCAGTTCATCAGGTTCAGGTGAGTTTTCTTATATATGAAGGGGATGATCAGGTTCAGATAAGACCTAAGTCGCACGAAGAGCTAGCAGATCTAGCTAGTTTTTGATGCTACTGGGAAGAAAATAGAAGAACACCACCGGAGCTGCGACGAACTCCGATGAATACGAAAACCCTAAAGTGGATCTATGAAGAAAAAGGGGAAAACTTACCGAAGCTGTTAAGATAGCGGAGGTGTGACACGGTTATCTGGAGCGTTCAGGTCGATGCAGCGGCCAAGGATGAGGCAGAGACGAAGCTTGACGACGGCGATGGCGTTCGGGCGCAAGGACGTCGTGAGGAGGAAGAAGAGATGAAGAGGTAGCGGAGGAAACGGAAAAGGGGGGGTCTCAGCCCTATTTATAAGGCGAACAGATAAGCGACAGGCACGAGAATCGAGGAGCTCAAAAATGGATATTTAATAAGGTTGTCGCCTCGATGGTTGGATACTCATTAATGAAGGGCATCTTTGGCTTCAACGAATAGGTGACATCATGACGGTTTACTGCGGATCTGAAGGATGACATCACGGCGGTTTTACAAGATCCATGCGAAGGTTCTAGGGCAAGAATTTTTCTAAGTGTTGAAGATTGACATGAACAAGTTCAAATCAATCTGGGGCTGGGGATATTACTACTGGACGTAAACCGGCTAGGGGTAGCCGGGTTAACTCTATGAAGATCAGAGGCCCATAAAAACATAAGGATGGTGGCGCTTTACGAAGGCCCAAGGCCCAAAGGCGGGTTAAGGCCTGTAGATGTAAACCGACTTGCTCATGTAACTTGTATTGTAAGATAGGGAGGATAAAGACCGAGTTGGACACATTGATGATCCGGCATCGGGACTCTGTAAACCGACGGGCATCGACCTATGTATATAAAGGGACAGCCCGGCGGCGGTTTAGGGATAACAGACAACAACTCGAGATCCAGGCAAAGCGGATTCGCTCCCTGATCATCGAAACCCCAGCAATTCCATCGCAACTAGACGTAGGCTTTTACCTTCATCGTAAGGGGCCGAACTAGTACAAAACTCTCGTGTCCCTTGTCCGGTTTAACCCCTTTAAGCTAACCCGTAGCAATGGCTCCACGACTAAGTCCTTTCACGAGGACATTTGCCGTGACAAAACCACGACAGTGAGCGTATAAAATAAAATACCTTTTGGACACTGTCAATTCAAAGTGCAAAACAACAAAGTGAGTAGAAATATGTGGAATTGATGGCAATATATTCAATGAAAGTACAATTTCAATATGAAAACACATCTAGGCACTTTGAGGATTGTTCAGTTTATGAAACCGCAACAAGATATATCATGGAAAAAACTTTTATATTGTCAGAGAGGATACAACAGCCATGCATCTTTGAAGAAAGTTCACAATCAAGAGGTCCCAGAACTTCCTTCAACACTCTTTTTCTAGTTGCAGACAAAAATACACTTGAGTGATGATCCAGGAGTAAGGGCACTTTAGCTAGCAGTACCACCCACTGCCAGTTTCAGGAGTTCTTATTTTCTTGGATGATATCCACTGTAATCTTGCACGTGAAAATTCACGTGTATAAAAAAGATAGTCCAATAGTAGCAGTCAAAAATACTGCAAACGAACTTATACTTGAATTAAGTTTCAGAAAGGCCATTATTTATAACATCTGTTTTTCAATGTACCTAAACATGTTTCTGTACAAAAGTTAAAAAAATGGTCATTCTTATTGTTCTGAGCTACTGCTGGCCATACTTCAAGATAAGGTATGCCACATATACATGTGTTCATAAGTTTCCTTCAAAATCTCATTAATGAATAAGTGTATCAGAAGAGAACATAACACTCCTTTGGTTAAATCAACGCATCCAGAACATATATATGCTAGCAGAAAAAATTGCACATTTGTCATAACCTTGATCTCATATGAAGTAACATCAGTAGAAAACGAATAAAATCTTAAATGGCTTGTACATTAGGAGAAGGCAAATAGATATGTCGTGTCCAATTGTCCAGAAGAACGAACATGGTCATCAGGGGAAAAGAAGAAATATACAACACTGGTTCGCTGTTTCCTAATCAAACATATGGTTGGCTTATCTGGATAGTCCAAATTGGTGTTGCTTGCCAGTAAAATTCGGGGCCGGGATACTCTGCATAAATGTGGTCGATCTTGTGCCTCATTTGCACAAAAGGGTAAGAAAACCATTTAAAGCACAAATCCTAGTAACCTATGGGTTATAACAATTAACCCATAGTAAAGAAAACATGTCGACGCATTATCAACGGCTACAACCAGAACTAAACGATCATTACATTTAAAGGGTCGAGGTCATACTATTTTTGAAAGTTCAGTGCCCAAGTCCACAATGCGAAGACATAGAGGATTTACTTCAGTTTGTAGCAGAAGCCCAATAACTTAGAATCATCAGCCTACATATATCAAAAATAAAGCTAGGGAAATACTTTTGTGATCTGAAAAACTGATATCATATAGAAGAAACAACAGAAGTTGTACCAAATCATTGATTTGGTTAAGAAATCAGCAAACACATAACACTGGCATTGGTTCGCCATGAACCGTGGTATTGAAAGAGGCACTATTCTTCTTCCTTTTACCTTTTCCTTTCTAGAATAAATAATCTTGGTCTAGAATTTTTTTTACATAACCACAGCAATAGGAAATTATAGAAACTGAATCATGTAGGAAAGTTGCATATTCTTTGAATATCATGCAACGTTTTCCTCACCAGAGAAGTGGTGAAGAAGCTGTTGCTAACCAGAGTGCCCATGGCGTCTCTCCGGGAAATTCGTACAGGCACACAACGTAAGAAGCATAGTAATAGGATAGGAGTGGCCGATAATTAAATATGACCACTATCATGTGCATTGGCAGGGTCAAAATATGATTTCAGTTAATCCTATCCATTTGTTTCCATTATTTCTGAAGCGGTCAATAAAGCTCAAGCCCTTAATGCGAAAACAATGAAAGATTTGTTTATGCACTTCTTTATCCTTTAAGAGAACACTTTAAGTGTGTTCTGTTGCGAAGCAACAGTAATTGAACTCAGCAATAAGGAGGTAAAAAGATTATCTTCTCGATGAGGCCAAGCCATAGCAGAATGAATAAGATCTCCAAAACTCAACAAATCGTAAACGAATTTAAAGAACTCATAAGTGAACCACAGAGATATAAATGGGATATGTAATCACTTGAACTGTAAAAGATCTTACATGATTTGGAGAGTAAAAGGATAGAGTAAACTTACAATAGCGTGCGAGGCATATCCTGGAAAGATCCCAGCATAAGCATCAGCAGTATAAGGAAGCCTATAACAAAAAAAATAGTTGTCAACTGAAGGCAGCATATGAGATAGAGAACAATTCCCATGATGACATGAACTTACAAATGATTGGCTACAATCAAGCATTGGTGGGGGAGCAACAGTCTCTGGGTTCCCCATAGATAAAAGCGGCTTTACCTTGTGCTGATCGGGCTTTCCATGATCATTGTCATTGTCTGAAACAAAAAGGGTGTTACTATTAGCATGAAGATATAATCACATCAATTCACCTCACTATAAATGGGGCTTGGGCAATGTGAACATCATCAGAGAAAAGAGCCATTAATAAAGCAAAAGACCTAACAGAACTTCTAGTTTACAGAGATAATCTTCTCTTCATATTTTGAGAAAACACAAATGATGAGTTTAGGCATTGGTAAGAAGCATAGTTGTCGTGGTTTTGTCACGGCAGATGTCCTAGAGAAAGGACTTAGTCGTGGAGCCATCGCAACCGGTTAGCTTGAAGGGGTTAAAGCGGACACAGGGATGCAAGAGAGTTTATACTAGTTCGGCCCCTTCGATGAAGGTAAAAGCCTACGTCTAGTTGTGATGGAATTGATGGGGTTTCGGTGACTAGGGAGCAAACAAGCTTCGCCTAAGTCTCGAGTTGTTGTCTGTTGTCTTTGAACCGCCGCCGGGTCGTCCCCTTATATACACGGGTGACGCCCGTCGGTTCACAAAGTCCCAACACCGGTCCATATTCGTATCCGGGTTGGTCTCTCCTTATTCCTAACTTACAATACAAGTTTATATACAAATGCCGGTTTACAGCTACAAGTCTTAAACCGACTACGGGATTTAGGCCCTCATCTGTCTTCTCGGGCTTTAGCACTCTTGAACTACTGATGAAGTTGACCCGGCCCAGATAGGCCGGTTTACGCCCAGCAGTAATATCTCCAACATTAGGCCCCAGATTGATTTGAACGGGTTCATGTCAATCCTTTAGCAAAAACTTCATCTTCAACATCTTCTCATAAATTGGTAAACCGCCATGATGTCATCTTCTCTGATTGCTGTAAACCGGAGTGACGTCACCTGTCATGACGAAGCTATCCATTACGCTTGCTTGTTTAATAGATCTGCGGAAATCGAGGCGACAGCTCCGTTTCGCGGCCCCTTGATTGTCGCGCCTGACACATGTCCTTTTGCCTTATAAATAGGACCGAAGGGTCATTTCTTTTCTCCCCTTCGTGCCTTTCTTCTTTGTCTTCCTCGCGTCGCCAGCCTCGGAGCTCCGCCGCCGCCGTCAACTTTTGCACCAACCTTGGCCGCTGCATCAACCTGAACGCACCAGAGCACCGCGACAACCTTCCGCGTCTTCCTCAACTCTGGTAAGCCTGCTGCTCTTCTCAACACAGATCTGTTCTAGGGTTTTGTGTTCTTGCAGTGTTCATCTCCTGTTCATGTTCATATACTAGCTCCTGGATGCATCTGTGAACCCCTGCTCTGTGTAGCGGTAGCTTTTAGTATCCACCTTTAGTTTCATGCCCAAGACCATAGATCTCACATATATTTCTGCCCATTGATTCAATACTGTTCTGCTTTGAGCTTTTGAATATTTTTCTTATTTTCTGAACTTGCTTCAGATCCAATGCTGTAGAGAAATCTTGTGAAATCTGTTTCTGCATACTTATCCATCCGCAATCTCAGCTGTTTCAATGCTTAGATCAGGCGGTTTAACCTTGTAGAAAAAATTGCCAAACCGGTATATACCATTAGTCCCCTTGTTGAACCGCCAGATGTTGTTGCTTCATAAAACTCCGGTTTAGATAGATCTGTCTCTGGTTTAACATTGCACATACCAATGTACCTTAATCAGTGCATTTTTGAACCGGGATCCTCTACCATGTAGATTTCATCATGGCCAAGCAAGTATATGAGTGCAATTGGGTTCCTTCTCGCGTCACAGAAGCTCAACTGGACGATTTAGTCCTGATCGGCGCCTTAGGCAGCAAAGATACCATCCATTGGAGGGCTCCCGGCAAAGAATGCCCTCCCACACCTCAAGAAGGAGAGGTCATCGTTTTCGTAGATCACTTAGCCCGGGGTTTTAAGCCGCCCGGTTCTAAATTTTACCGGGATGTTTTAGCCGATTTCCAACTCCATCCACAAGACACTGGCCCCAACTCTGTTACAAACATGTGTCACTTCCAAGTGCTCTGTGAGGCGTTCTTTCAAGAGGAGCCCACAGTGGAATTGTTCAGAGACCTTTTCCATCTAAACCGCCGTACTGAGTTTACTGACGGCTCCAATACGGAGTTGGGTGGCGTGGCGATTCAGAAAAGGAAAGAGGTCACATACCCTCACGCCAAACTGCACAGCCACCCCAAAGAGTGGAATCAGACATGGTTCTATTGCAAAGACACCTCCCCTGCTGGCGAGAATCCCTTGCCTGGCTTTCGTCCGGAGCGGCTCAGCAATACACACCCCTTTCCGCAAAGGTTGACTGCCCAGGAGAGAAGTAAATATGCTCCTCAACTGTTGAAGCTCAGAGCCTTTATGGCCAACGGTTTAACAGGGGTTGATCTCGCTCGCTGTTGGATATCATGGAGCATACTGCCCCTTAGCCAGCGCTCCGGTTTGATGTGCGAGTATACTGGCAGTGTTGATGACCCACTGCGACATTCCAACATCCAGCTCACCGATGAAGAGATCACAGAGGCTGTGAATAAGATGTTGAATGAATCGGAACACATCTGTGCTAAAACCGGCCTGCTTCCCTTCTGTGCCACCAACAAACCGCTAGCTGTAAGACTTTGATTTTTCTTTTTGCTGAATCTGTTATTGATATATCTGGTCATTGTTTAATATCAGTGTCTGTGTAACTAGGGCAATGATCCGTTTTGGAGCAAGAAACTACCACAGGAGAAACCAGAAAAACCAGACAAACCGGAAAGAGCAACCCGGCAAAAGACTGAAGCTGTGAAGAAGACTGCCCACAGGAAAAGAACCACTGCATCCTCTAATCCGGCCCCTGATGATGATGTGGATAATCCGGACCTTGAGGTAGGGCTTGACTCACTTGGCTTATTTTTCATGCGTCTTATTGATGATGATATTTGTCAGGATGATGCCGAAGCCAGCCATGCTGATGCTGCAGAGGTAATTATTCTCTCTTCCGATTCAGAACCTTTGCCTTCACTAAAAATCCGTCAGGCAAACCGGAAAGTTAAATTTTCTCATCCTCTTGCTTATTTGGATCCCAAATTTCTTATGAAGACCCAACAGCACGAAGCTCGTCGCACCACCCGGCACAGCGGCCAGGTAGTTACCTCCGCCGGTTTACCGAACAGTCCGGTTCGGAAACGCCGCTCAGAGGTCTCTAATTTGCTTGTCAGTGCTTGTCCTAAAGCGGGCTGCTTTCGTCAACCTCTTAATCCATCTGACTCCTATTACCAGGTTACTTCCCACTTGTCTCTGGCGAGTCATCGGCTACTCAGCTGCCACCGCTCAAAACGGTGCTTGGGTAAGCTATACTTATCATAATATTTGCAGTACATCACCTTGGAACATATGCTGTATTTGATTTTTTTTATTCCTTTTAGGGCCAAGCCTAGGCCAAGCAAGAAGGCTTGCCTGGACAAAGCGGCCGAAGAAGATGCCATCCTTGAACCGGGCAAAACACCAGATCTTGAAGCGGCTATTCCTGAGGATATACCCAATGATCCACCGCAGCAAGATGACGATCTTATTGCTGAAGAGAGACCTGTTGATACCTCCAGTCCTGTCAATCAGCCCACAAGTTCCATCCGGATTGAGAAATTCACCGGTCCAACAAAACCTACTGACAAGCCAACAGCCCCAGTGCAAACCGGCGATGCCAAGGATGATGAGGTTGTCATTACTGGCATTGGCCATACAGAGCCAAGCAATCCTGTCGCTTTGTCCAAACACACTGCCAAGGAAGAATTTGCTGCTTTTGGCAAAGGCAAGTGGAATGCTGATCTAGCGACTTACGCTGCTCTGAACGCCCAAGATATCCATTCCGGCTACCTGAACCGACTGTATACCAGTCGTGACTATGAAGCCGGTCTGGTTAACATGATGAAAGATAAATATGAGGTAACTTCCATATGCTCTTTCCTACTTGTATGCTTCAATTCTTGCTGACTCTCCTAGCCCCCAAGGGCCGGTTTGTAATCTTCTTTCAAACCGGGACTTACTAATATGAATCTTAATGCTTTGAAATTCGCTGATGTAGCCCCCAAGGGCCGGTTCAACTTAGCGTAGTTAAACCGGGACTTTAAGTAATTGAGATTGCTGCATCAGAATATATACGAGCAAATAGCCATTAGCCCCCAAGTGCCAAGTTGAATACTTGTATTGATCTTGGGACTTTGTAAGCAAATGAAAGATGAAGATCGAATATGCATTAGCCCCTAAGTGCCAAGTGCATAACTTGTTATGTGGTTGGTACTTCAATCCTTGTACCGTTTTGCTGAAGCATATAACTGTCTGCATGCAGGCTGAGCTGAAGACGAAAGAAAGCCAAGTCGCCGATCTCCAAGAAAATCTGAAATCCCAACAAGCTGAAACCTCCAAAGCAAAAGAGGAATTAGCCAGCGCTTTAAGCGCCATGGAACAGCTTAAGGAGAGCTTCAAGAAGAAGCAGGCGGATTGGGCCACTAAAAAGTCCGCTTTACTCAAACGAGCAGAGGATGCCGAGGCTGCACTAAAACCGGTGGTGGATGAACTGAGCAGCATAAAGCGGCACGTGCATGCCATGACCACTGCTATCTTTGGTAAGCCAGTTTGACTTCTGAATTGATTCTGCCGTCTTACAGAGCTTCCGGTTTGTTAACCCTTTATGATATTTCAGGGACACGCATTGGTCACTTGGGGTCAGATGTGCGGAAGAAATTGAAAGCCGCCTATACGTTGATCGAACAACTGTATACTGGTGCACAGCGTATCATCTGTACTGCATCCCACAACAAACCGGCGCCCACTTTGATTCAAGACACTCTGATGAAACTGTCGGTGCTTCCTGCCCGGGTTGAAGAGCTGAAGAAATCTGCTGCTCGAACCGGTGCGATCAATGCCTTAATCCGGGCAAAAGCTTGGGTGCCGGATTTGTTGGAAATATTCCCTAGAGGCAATAATAAAAGGATTATTATTATATTTCCTTGTTCATGATAATTGTCTTTTATTCATGCTATAATTGTGTTATCCGGAAATCGTAATACATGTGTGTATACATAGACACCAACATGTCCCTAGTAAGCCTCTAGTTGACTAGCTCGTTGATCAACAGATAGTCATGGTTTCCTGACTATGGACATTGGATGTCATTGATAACGAGATCACATCATTAGGAGAATGATGTGATGGACAAGACCCAATCCTAAACATAGCACAAGATCGTATAGTTCGTTTGCTAGAGTTTTTCCAATGTCAAGTATCTTTTCCTTAGACCATGAGATCGTGTAACTCCCGGATACCGTAGGAATGCTTTGGGTGTACCAAACGTCACAACGTAACTGGGTGACTATAAAGGTATACTACGGGTATCTCCGAAAGTGTCTGTTGGGTTGACACGGATCAAGACTGGGATTTGTCACTTCGTATGACGGAGAGGTATCTCTGCGCCCACTCGGTAATGCATCATCATAATGAGCTCAAAGTGACCAAGTGTCTGGTCACGGGATCATGCATTACGGTACGAGTAAAGTGACTTGTCGGTAACGAGATTGAACGAGGTATTGGGATACCGACGATCGAATCTCGGGCAAGTAACGTACCGATTGACAAAGGGAATTGTATACGGGGTTGCTTGAATCCTCGACATCGTGGTTCATCCGATGAGATCATCGAGGAGCATGTGGGAGCCAACATGGGTATCCAGATCCCGTTGTTGGTTATTGACCGGAGAGCTGTCTCGGTCATGTCTACATGTCTCCCGAACCCGTAGGGTCTACACACTTAAGTTTCGGTGACGCTAGGGTTGTAGAGATATGAATATGCAGTAACCCGAAAGTTTTTCGGAGTCCCGGATGAGATCCCGGACGTCACGAGGAGTTCCGGAATGGTCCGGAGGTGAAGAATTATATATAGGAAGTGCAGTTTCGGCCATCGGGAGAGTTTCGGGGGTCACCGGTATTGTACCGGGACCACCGGAAGGATCCCGGGGGTCCACCGGGTGGGGCTACCCATCCCGGAGGGCCCCATGGGCTGAAGTGGGGAGGGGAACCAGCCCATAGTGGGCTGGTGCGCCCCCTTTGGCCCACCCCATGCGCCTAGGGTTGGGAACCCTAGGGTGGGGGGCGCCCCACCTGGCTTGGGGGGCACTCCACCCCTTGGCCGCCGCCCCCCTAGGAGATCCCATCTCCTAGGGCCGGCGCCCCCCTAGGGGAGCCTATATAAAGGGGGGAGGGAGGGGCAGCCGCACCCTTGACTCTTGGCGCCTCCCTCTCCCCTGCTACACCTCTCCCTCTCGTAGAAGAACGGCGAAGCCCTGCTGCGGTGACTGCTGCATCCACCACCACGCCGTCGTGCTGCTGGATCTTCATCAACCTCTCCTCCCCCCTTGCTGGATCAAGAAGGAGGAGACGTCATGCTGACCGTACGTGTGTTGAACACGGAGGTGCCGTCCGTTCGGCGCTAGGATCTCCGGTGATTTGGATCACGTCGAGTACGACTTCCTCATCCCCGTTCTTCGAATGCTTCCGTGCGTGATCTACAAAGGTATGTAGATGAAATCCGATCACTCGTTGCTAGATGAACTCATAGATGGATCTTGGTGAAACCGTAGGAAAATTTTTGTTTTCTGCAACGTTCCCCAACAGTGGCATCATGAGCTAGGTCTATGCGTAGTTCTTTTTGCACGAGTAGAACACAATTTGTTGTGGGCGTAGATGTTGTTAACTTTCTTGCCGCTACTAGTCTTATTTTGCTTCAGCGGTATTGTGGGATGAAGCGGCCCGGACCAACCATACACGTACGCTTACGTGAGACCGGTTCCACCGACTGACATGCACTAGTTGCATAAGGTGGCTGGCGGGTGTCTGTCTCTCCCACTTTAGTTGGAGCGGATTTGATGAAAAGGGTCCTTATGAAGGGTAAATAGAAGTTGACAAATCACGTTGTGGCTTTAACGTAGGTAAGAAAACGTTCTTGCTAGAACCCTCTTGCAGCCACGTAAAACTTGCAACAACAATTAGAGGACGTCTAACTTGTTTTTGCAGCAAGTGTTCTGTGATGTGATATGGCCAAAGTTGTGATGAATGATGAATGATATATATGTGATGTATGAGATCATGTTCTTGTAATAGGAATCACGACTTGCATGTCGATGAGTATGACAACCGGCAGGAGCCATAGGAGTTGTCTCTATTTTTTGTATGACCTGCGTGTCATTGAGAAACGCCATGTAAATTACTTTACTTTATTGCCAAACGTGTTAGCCATAGTAGCAGAAGTAATAGTTGGCGAGCAACTTCATGGAGACACGATGATGGAGATCATGATGATGGAGATCATGGTGTCATGTCGGTGACAAGATGATCATGGAGCCCCAAGATGGAGATCACAGGAGCTATATGATACTGGCCATATCATGTCACTATTATTCGATTGCATGTGATGTTTATCATGTTTTTGCATCTTGTTTACTTAGAACGACGATAGTAAATAAGATGATCCCTCATAATAATTTCAAGAAAGTGTTCCCCCTAACTGTGCACCGTTGCGACAGATTGTTGTTTCGAAGCACCACGTGATGATCGGGTGTGATAGATTCCAACGTTCCCATACAACGGGTGTAAGACATATTTACACATGCAAACACTTAGGTTGACTTGACGAGCCTAGCATGTACATACATGGCCTCGGAACACAGAAGACCGAAAGGTTGAGCATGAGTCGTATAGAAGATACGATCAACATGAAGATGTTCACCGATGTTGACTAGTCCGTCTCACGTGATGATCGGACACGGCCTAGTTAACTCGGATCATGTTATACTTAGATGACTGGAGGGATGTCTATCTAAGTGGGAGTTCATTAAATAATTTGATTAGATGAACTTAATTATCATGAACTTAGTCTAAAATCTTTACAACATGCATTGTAGATCAAATGGCCAACGTTGTCCTCAACTTCAACGCGTTCCTAGAGAAAACCAAGCTGAAAGACGATGGCAGCAACTATACAGACTGGGTCCGGAACCTGAGGATCATCCTCATAGCTGCCAAGAAAGATTATGTCCTACAAGCACCGCTAGGTGAAGCACCTGGTCTCCCTGCAGAACAAGACGTTATGAACGCTTGGCAGACACGTACCGATGATTACTCCCTCGTTCAGTGCGGCATTCTTTACAGCTTAGAGCCGGGGCTCCAAAAGCGTTTTGAGAGACACGGAGCATATGAGATGTTCGAAGAGCTGAAAATGGTTTTTCAAGCTCATGCCCGGGTCGAGAGATATGAAGTCTCCGACAAGTTCTTCAGCTGTAAGATGGAGGAAAACAGTTCTGTCAGTGAGCACATACTCACTATGTCTGGGTTACATAACCGCTTGACTTAGCTGGGAGTTAATCTCCTGGATGACGCGGTCATTGACAGAATCCTTCAGTCGCTTCCACCGAGCTACAAGAGCTTTGTGATGAACTTCAATATGCAGGGGATGGAAAAGACCATTCCTGAAGTATTTGCAATGCTGAAATCAGCAGAGGTAGAAGTCAAAAAGGAACATCAAGTGTTGATGGTGAATAAAACCACTAAGTTCAAGAAAGGCAAGGGTAAGAAGAACTTCAAGAAGGACGGCAAGGGAGTTGCCGCGCCCGGCAAGCAAGCTGCCGGGAAGAAGCCAAAGAATGGACCCAAGCCTGAGACTGAGTGTTTTTATTGCAAGGGAAGTGGTCACTCGAAGCGGAACTGCCCCAAATACTTAGCGGACAAGAAGGCCGGCATCACAAAAGGTATATGTGATATACATGTAATTGATGTGTACCTTACCAGTACTCGTAGTAGCTCCTGGGTATTTGATACCGGTGCAGTTGCTCACATTTGTAACTCAAAGCAGGAGCTGCGGAATAAGCGGAGACTGGCGAAGGACGAGGTGACGATGCGCGTCGGGAATGGTTCCAAGGTCGATGTGATCGCCGTCGGCACGCTACCTCTACATTTACCTACGGGATTAGTTTTAAACCTCAATAATTGTTATTTAGTGCCAGCTTTGAGCATGAACATTGTATCAAGATCTCGTTTAATTCGTGATGGCTACTCATTTAAATCCGAGAATAATGGTTGTTCTATTTATATGAGAGATATGTTTTATGGTCATGCTCCGATGGTGAATGGTTTATTCTTAATGAATCTCGAGCGTAATGCTACACATATTCATAGTGTGAATACCAAAAGATGTAAGGTTGATAATGATAGTCCCACATACTTGTGGCACTGCCGCCTTGGTCACATAGGTGTCAAACGCATGAAGAAGCTCCATGCAGATGGACTTTTAGAGTCTCTTGATTACGAATCATTTGACACGTGCGAACCATGCCTCATGGGTAAAATGACCAATACTCCATTCTCAGGAACAATGGAGCGAGCAACCAACTTATTGGAAATCATACATACTGATGTGTGCGCTCCAATGAGTGTTGAGGCTCGCGGTGGCTATCGTTATGTTCTCACCCTCACTGATGACTTAAGTAGATATGGGTATGTCTATTTAATGAAACACAAGTCTGAGACCTTTGAAAAGTTCAAGGAATTTCAAAGTGAGGTTAAGAATCAACGTGACAGGAAAATCAAGTTCTTGCGATCAGATCGTGGAGGAGAATACTCGAGTCACGAGTTTGGCACGCACTTAAGAAAATGTGGAATAGTTTCACAACTGACGCCGCCTGGAACACCTCAGCGTAATGGTGTGTCCGAACGTCGTAATCGCACTCTATTAGATATGGTGCGATCTATGATGTCTCTTACCGATTTACCGCTATCATTTTGGGGCTATGCTTTAGAGACTGCCGCATTCACTTTAAATAGGGCTTCGTCGAAATCCGTTGAGACGACACCGTATGAATTATGGTTTGGGAAGAAACCTAAGCTGTCGTTTCTAAAAGTTTGGGGATGCTATGCTTATGTCAAGAAACTTCAACCTGAAAAGCTCGAACCCAAGTCGGAAAAATGCGTCTTCATAGGATACCCTAAAGAAACTATTGGGTATACCTTCTACCTCAGATCCGAAGGCAAGATCTTTGTTGCCAAGAATGGATCCTTTCTAGAGAAAGAGTTTCTCTCGAAAGAAGTAAGTGGGAGGAAAGTAGAACTTGATGAAGTATTACCTCTTGAACCGGAAAATGGCGCAACTCAAGAAAGTGTTCCTGAGGTGCCTGCACCGACTAGAGAGGAAGTTAATGATGATGATCATGAAACTTCAGATCAAGTTGCTACTGAACTTCGTAGGTCCACAAGGACACGTTCCGCACCAGAGTGGTACGGCAACCCTGTCTTGGAAATCATGTTGTTAGACAACGGTGAACCTTCGAACTATCAAGAAGCGATGGCGGGCCCGGATTCCGACAAATGGCTAGAAGCCATGAAATCCGAGATAGGATCCATGTATGAAAACGAAGTATGGACTTTGACTGACTTGCCCGTTGAGCGGCGAGCCATAGAAAATAAATGGATCTTTAAGAAGAAGACAGACGCGGATGGAAATGTGACCATCTATAAAGCTCGGCTTGTCGCTAAGGGTTATCGACAAGTTCAAGGGGTTGACTACGATGAGACTTTCTCACCCATAGCGAAGCTAAAGTCCGTCCGAATCATGTTAGCAATTGCCGCATTCTATGATTATGAGATATGGCAAATGGACGTCAAAAAGGCATTCCTTAATGGTTTCCTTAAGGAAGAATTGTATATGATGCAGCCGAAAGGTTTTGTCGATCCTAAGAATGCTAACAAGGTGTGCAAGCTCCAACGCTCGATTTATGGGCTGGTGCAAGCATCTCGGAGTTGGAACATTCGCTTTGATGAGATGATCAAAGCGTTTGGGTTTACACAGACTTATGGAGAAGCCTGCGTTTACAAGAAAGTGAGTGGGAGCTCTGTAGCATTTCTCATATTATATGTAGATGACATACTTTTGATGGGAAATGATATAGAACTCTTGGACAGCATTAAGGCCTACTTGAATAAGAGTTTTTCAATGAAGGACCTTGGAGAAGCTGCTTATATATTAGGCATCAAGATCTATAGAGATAGATCGAGATGCCTCATAGGTCTTTCACAAAGCACATACCTTGTTAAGATATTGAAGAAGTTCAATATGGATCAGTCTAAGAAGGGGTTCTTGCCTGTGTTACAAGGTGTGAAATTGAGCTCAGCTCAATGTCCGACCACGGCAGAAGATATAGAAGAGATGAGTGTCATCCCCTATGCCTCAGCCATAGGTTCTATTATGTATGCCATGCTGTGTACCAGACCTGATGTAAACCTTGCCGTAAGTTTGGTAGGAAGGTACCAAAGTAATCCCGGCAAGGAACACTGGACAGCGGTCAAGAATATCCTGAAGTACCTGAAAAGGACTAAGGAAATGTTTCTCGTTTATGGAGGTGACGAAGAGCTCGTCGTAAAGGGTTACATCGACGCTAGCTTCGACACAGATCTAGATGACTCTAAGTCACAAACCGGATACGTGTATATTTTGAATGGTGGGGCAGTAAGCTGGTGCAGTTGCAAGCAGAGCGTCGTGGCGGGATCTACATGTGAAGCGGAGTACATGGCAGCCTCGGAGGCAGCACACGAAGCAATTTGGGTGAAGGAGTTCATCACCGACCTAGGAGTCATACCCAATGCGTCGGGGCCGATCAAGCTCTTCTGTGACAACACTGGAGCTATTGCACTTGCCAAGGAGCCCAGGTTTCACAAGAAGACACAGGCACATCAAGCGTCGCTTCAACTCCATTCGTGAAAATGTTCAAGATGGAGACATAGATATTTGTAAAGTACATACGGACCTGAATGTAGCAGATCCGTTGACTAAACCTCTCCCTAGAGCAAAACATGATCAACACCAGAATTCCATGGGTGTTCGATTCATCACAATGTAACTAGATTATTGACTCTAGTGCAAGTGGGAGACTGTTGGAAATATGCCCTAGAGGCAAAAATAAAAGCATTATTATTATATTTCCTTGTTCATGATAATTGTCTTTTATTCATGCTATAATTGTGTTATCCGGAAATCGTAATACATGTGTGTATACATAGACACCAACATGTCCCTAGTAAGCCTCTAGTTGACTAGCTCGTTGATCAACAGATAGTCATGGTTTCCTGACTATGGACATTGGATGTCATTGATAACGAGATCACATCATTAGGGAGAATGATGTGATGGACAAGACCCAATCCTAAACATAGCACAAGATCGTATAGTTCGTTTGCTAGAGTTTTTCCAATGTCAAGTATCTTTTCCTTAGACCATGAGATCGTGTAACTCCCGGATACCGTAGGAATGCTTTGGGTGTACCAAACGTCACAACTTAACTGGGTGACTATAAAGGTATACTACGGGTATCTCTGAAAGTGTCTATTGGGTTGACACGGATCAAGACTGGGATTTGTCACTTCGTATGACGGAGAGGTATCTCTGGGCCCACTCCGTAATGCATCATCATAATGAGCTCAAAGTGACCAAGTGTCTGGTCACGGGATCATGCATTACGGTACGAGTAAAGTGACTTGCCGGTAACGAGATTGAATGAGGTATTGGGATACCGACGATCGAATCTCGGGCAAGTAACGTACCGACTGACAAAGGGAATTGTATACGGGGTTGCTTGAATCCTCGACATCGTGGTTCATCCGATGAGATCATCGAGGAGCATGTGGGAGCCAACATGGGTATCCAGATCCCGCTGTTGGTTATTGACCGGAGAGCCGTCTCGGTCATGTCTACATGTCTCCCGAACCCGTAGGGTCTACACACTTAAGGTTCGGTGACGCTAGGGTTGTAGAGATATGAATATGCAGTAACCCGAAAGTTGGTCGGAGTCCCGTATGAGATCCCGGACGTCACGAGGAGTTCCGGAATGGTCCAGAGGTGAAGAATTATATATAGGAAGTGCAGTTTCGGCCATCGGGAGAGTTTCGGGGGTCGCCGGTATTGTACCGGGACCACCGGAAGGGTCCCGGGGGTCCACCAGGTGGGGCCACCCATCCCGGAGGGCCCCATGGGCTGAAGTGGGGAGGGGAACCAGCCCATAGTGGGCTGGTGCGCCCCCTTTGGCCCACCCCATGCGCCTAGGGTTGGGAACCCTAGGGTGGGGGGCGCCCCACCTGGCTTGGGGGGCACTCCACCCCTTGGCCGCCGCCCCCCTAGGAGATCCCATCTCCTAGGGCCGGCGCCCCCCTAGGGGAGCCTATATAAAGGGGGGAGGGAGGGGCAGCCGCACCCTTGACTCTTGGCGCCTCCCTCTCCCCTGCTACACCTCTCCCTCTCGCAGAAGAACGGCGAAGCCCTGCTGCAGTGACTGTTGCATCCACCACCACGTCGTCGTGCTGCGGGATCTTCATCAACCTCTCCTCCCCCCTTGTTGGATCAAGAAGGAGGAGATGTCACGCTGACCGTACGTGTGTTGAACACGGAGGTGCCGTTCGTTCGACGCTAGGATCTCCGGTGATTTGGATCACGTCGAGTACGACTTCCTCATCCCCGTTCTTTGAACGCTTCCGCGCGTGATCTACAAAGGTATGTAGATGCAATCCGATCACTTGTTGCTAGATGAACTCATAGATGGATCTTGGTGAAACCGTAGGAAATTTTTTGTTTTCTGCAACGTTCCCCAACATGATTTTGATCCTATTGAAGCGGCTCAGGGCTATCCCAGCTTGAAGGAAGACGGGTCAGAGTTTGGTGAAGCGGATCTGCGAGCAATAAACCGGGAGGTGCGTCCGCTAGCTTGTCAATTGGCTGAAGAAGCAGACTTGTCTCATTATCAAGCCCAATATGACAATCAAAACAAGCGAATAGCTGCACCAATTCATGAATCGGAAAATCTTATCCCTCCAATCCGTAAGCATACTTACGCTCCCGATATTGACCCGTCATTGCTGATCCATGATGAAGCTGTCTTTCAAGCATTAATGGGAATCGACTGGACAACTGTTGATTTCCAGCCGCTGGGTAGAGAAACTGAAGCTGAAGCGGCGCGGGATGATCCACAACCATCAGGCCAGGCTGGTGGCCAAGCTTGAACCGGAAGCCGGTTTAAAACTGCTTCTCCCTTGCGAAAAACAATGATCTTATTATGGGCACCGTGTTGCCTTGTAATAGGCTAGCTGATACTTTTGATGTTGATATGCCTTCATGCATAATTACTGCAACTTGCTCTTCCTTTGGGTGATGAAATTTCCAAAGTACTTTCTGCAATAAAAAATCTTAAAGTGCCACCACGGTTGTACCGTCAGGCGGAATATGATGTCTGCATACATGAAATCAAAACATCCGAAATTTTTAAGTATATGACCAAATTTTTTAGATACATAATACCTGCCATCGTTGAGCGTGAAGTTGGCTTGGCCAATCTTGAAGCGGAGTTTTATAAACCCACACTGTCGGAGGAGATAGCAACTCCTATATATATGATGCCGGTTTACCATGTAAACCGTGCCGGGTTATAATAAACACCGTGTTACTCCATAATAGGATGTTAACAAAAAAATCAAACCGAGCAAATAGTCGCCGGATCAAAAATGGACCATGTTCCGTCAATTGACAGTGTGAACCGGTTTAAAACTTTGTCGGTTTAAAAAACGCAATAAAAAGAAAGAAATATCTTTCAAAGAAAAGTGTGAAGCAAAGGCAATGACAAAACCGTTTGCAAAAAGAGGCTTATTTGAGCTGATCAGATGGCGTTACCATGGTCGAACACGACCAAGCTCCCGATAGGTGTAGCTATGGTTCAAGTCAGCCAGGTCCCCAAATGAAACTGTGGCATTTATGCCGATCAAGTGGCATGGCAATGGTTCGGGTTCGGCATTTATGCCGATCAAGTGATTCTGTGGCCTTAGGCCGATCAAGAGGCATGACTGGTTCAGACGTGACCAAGTCCCCAAGTGATCTGGTGGCTCTCGCCTATCAAGAGGTATTGCATTGGTTCGGACACGACCAAGCCCCCAAGTGATATAACATGAAGCTTTTGAAAAGCTAACTCAAGGGGTAAACCGGAGGCCTCTTTAGAACAACTCCGTGTAACCACACATGATGTAAAAGAACAGATACCCCGCTTTAGCTGAGGTTCCAGTTTATTATATTTAGTCATAATATATACATCATCGTAATATGTACATAAGTAGAGCCAATGGCTCAGGTATAGTAAGGCCGAAGATGAGCTATGTTCCACGGCCTGTTGGTCTCCTCCTCTGATGTACGTGAGTCTTTATGCTCTCGAATATCGATTAGATAGTATGACCCGTTGTGCAGATTCTTGCTGACCACGAAAGGCCCCTCCCAAGGTGGGGATAGCTTATGCATATCAGTCTGATCTTGGATGAGCCGAAGCACCAAATCTCCTTCCTGAAAGGTTCTGGTTCTGACTCGGCGACTGTGATAACGACGAAGATCCTGTTGGTAAATCGCCGAGCGGGCAACTGCTACGTCACATTCTTCATCCAACATGTCCAAAGCGGCTTGTCGTGTTGTCTAATTGTCCGCTTCAACATAAGCTGCCACACGGGGTGAATCATGACGGATATCACTGGGGAGAACCGCCTCCGCTCTGTAAACCATGAAGAACGGTGTATATCTTGTTGATCTGTTGGGTGTAGTATTGATGCTCCATAACACATATGGTAACTCTTCTACCCAACAACCCGGTGTTCTCTGCAAAGGAACCATAAGCCGGGGCTTGATGCCTCTCAAGATCTCTTGATTAGCCCTTTCTGCTTGACCATTGGACTATGGGTGTGCCACCGATGAAACATCGAGCCGGATGTGCTCCCGTTCGCAGAACTCCTTCATGGCACCTTTAGACAAATTGGTACCATTATCTCTGATGATACTGTGTGGAAAGCCAAACCGGAAAATCACTTTTTTAATGAACTGAACCGCCGTGGCCGCATCACACTTGCTAACAGGTTCTGCCTCCACCCACTTTGTAAACTTGTCAACCGCCACCAGGAGGTGGGTCTTCTTATCTTTGGACCTTTTGAAAGGTCCAACCATATCCAGCCCCCAAGTCGCAAACGGCCAAGTAATTAGAATCATTCTTAGTTCTTGAGCCGGCACATGAGCACGTCTTGAAAACTTTTGGCAACCATCATATCGTCTGACTAGATCCTCCGCATCAGCATGAGCAGTTAACCAATAGAAGCCATGGCGAAACGCTTTAGCCACCAGAGATTTTGAATCGGCGTGGTGACCACAATCTCCTTCGTGGATCTCACGCAAAATTTCACGGCCTTCTTCAGGAGACACACAGCGTTGAAACGCCCCTGACACACTGCAATGATGCAACTCGCCGTTGATAATAGTCATGGACTTGGATCGCTGGATTATCTGTCGGGCCAGAGTCTCATCCTCTGGTAACTCACCCCGGTTCTTATACGCCAGGTAAGGAAGCGTCCAATCCGGAATAACATGAAGAGCTACCACCAATTGAGCCTCCGGATCAGGAATAGCCAAATCCGCTTCACCAGGGATCTTGACCGACGGGTTGTGCAGCACATCCAGAAAAACAATGGGCGGGACCGGTTTGCGCTGAGAGCCCAGCCGGCTTAAGGCGTCCGCCGCTTCATTTTTCCGCCAGTCCACGTGGTCCACCTGATAGCCTTTAAAATGACCTGCAACAATATCCCTAGGTGGAGATTGAAAGTGCAACTATCCCTAGGTGGTTTTGGTAATTCATAACAACATATAGCTCATTGAGCTAATGCTATTCCAAGATGATTATTTCAGGAAAGCTCAATGATTGGCATGGCATGGATGTGAAAGTGGAACCCTCAAAATGCTAAGGAAAAAGGATTGGCTCAAGCTCAAAAGCTCAAGACTCTTCATTTTATATTTTAGTGATCCAAGATCACATTGAGTCTTTAGGAAAAGCCAATACTATCAAGGAGGGATGAGGTGTTGCTTAATGAGCCTCTTGCTTCATGTGCTTAGTGATATGCTCCAAAAACCCTCAACTACTTTCCCATATCCACATATGACCTAAACCCTAAGCCAAACTCGGTCCTACCGATTCTTCCTATCCGGCGCCACCGAGTTTTCATTTATCATTAGCCACTGCCAAACCCTAGCAATTCGGTCCTACCGATAGGGATCTCGGTCTCACCGAGATGGGATTGCAAACTCTCTGTTTCCCTTTCGTAACTTTTTGGTCTCACCGAAAGAGCGAATCGGTCCCACCGAGATTGCAATGTAAATTCAGTGTTTCCCCTTTGTAACTTTTCGGTCTCACCGAAAGAGCAAATCGGTCCCACCGAGTTTGCCTGACCAACTCTCTGGTTAGCTAATTACCAAATTCGGTCTCACCGAGTTTGTGTAATCGGTCTCACCGAGATTATGTTATGCCCAAACCCTAACCATATCGGTCATACCGAGTTGCATGTCAGTCCCACCGAAAATCTCTAACGGTCACTAGGTTTACATTTTCGGTTCGACCGAGTTTGTTGATTTGGTCCCACCGAGATTGGAAAACTGTGTGTAACGGTTGGATTTTGTGTGGAGGCTATATATACCCCTCCACCTACTCTTCATTCGAGGAGAGAGCAATCAGAACACATACACCATTCCAACTCATATGTTCTGAGAGAGAACCACCTACTCATGTGTTGAGACCAAGACATTCCATTCCTACCATATGAATCTTGATCTCTAGCTTCCCCAAGTTGCTTTCCACTCAAATCTTCTTTCCACCAAATCCAAATCCTATGAGAGAGAGTTGAGTGTTGGGGAGACTATCATTTGAAGCACAAGAGCAAGGAGTTCATTACCTACACACCATTTGTTACTTCTTGGAGAGTGGTGTCTCCTAGATTGGCTAGGTGTCACTTGGGAGCCTCCGACAAGATTGTGGAGTTGAACCAAGGAGTTTGTAAGGGCAAGGAGATCGCCTACTTCGTGAAGATCTACCGCTAGTGAGGCAAGTCCTGTGTGGGCGATGGCCATGGTGGGATAGACAAGGTTGCTTCTTCATGGACCCTTTGTGGGTGGTTGCTTCTTCATGGACCCTTCGTGGGTGGAGCCCTGTGTGGACTCGCGCAACCGTTACCCTTGGGTGGAGCCCTATGTGGACTCGCGCAACCGTTACCCTTTGTGGGTTGAAGTCTCCATCAACGTGGATGTAGGATAGCACCACCTATCCGAACCACGGGAAAAACATCCGTGTCTCCAATTGCGTTTGAATTCTCCAAACCCTTCCCTTTACATTCTTGCAAGTTGCATGCTTTACTTTCCGCTGCCTATATACTCTTTGCATGCTTGCTTGAATTATGTGATGATTACTTGACTTGTCCTAAATTAGCTAAAATCTACCAAGAACTAAAATTGGGAAAAGGTTAAGTTTTTATTTGGTCAAGTAGTCTAATCACCCCCCTCTAGACATACTTTCGATCCTACAAACCGCCGTTCGAGGCACATACTTCAAACCGTGCGGCCCAAGCTCTATAGCCCACTTGGCAATCCGGCCAGTTGCTTCCCGGTTCTGGATGATATCCCCCAAAGGAGCAGAACTGACCACCGTAATTGGGTGCCCTTGGAAGTATTGTTTAAGCTTCCGGCTTGCCATAAAAACTCCATACACCAGCTTCTGCCAATGCGGATACCTTTGCTTGGACTCAATGAGTACCTCGCTGATATAATAGACCGGACGTTGAACCAGATGCTCCTTACCTGCCTCCTTTCGCTCCACCACAATAGCCACGCTGACCGCCCGAGCATTAGCAGCAACATATAGCAGTAACGGCTCCTTGTCAATGGGAGCGGCGAGCACAGGCGGATTGGCCAATTGCCGCTTTAAGTCCTCAAATGCTTCATCAGCAGCGGAACTCCAGACAAACTGATCCGTCTTCTTCAACATCTGATACAAAGGGATTGCCTTCTCACCAAGACGACTGATAAACCGGCTTAACGCGGCAATCCGGCCTGCCAGGCGTTGAACATCATTGATACACTTCGGTTTAGCCAGGGAGGTGATGGCTGTGATCTTCTTCGGATTAGCCTCAATTCCCCTATTGGACACCAGAAAACCCAATAACTTGCCTGCCGGTACACCAAAGACACACTTGTCCGGATTAAGCATCATCTTGTATGTCCTCAGGTTATCAGAGGTTTCCTTCAAATCATCAATCAGAGTCTCCTTCTTCCTGGATTTAACCACGATATCATCCACGTAAGCATGTACATTACGGCCAATCTGCTTGTGAAGACAATTTTGCACACACCGTTGATAAGTTGCCTGGGCACTCTTGAGCCCAAAGGGCATAGACACATAGCAGAAGGCTCCAAAGGGAGTTATGAATACTGTCTTCTCCTGGTCCTTAACTGCCATTTTGATCTGATGATAGCCAGAATATGCATCCAAAAAACTTAAACGCTCACAACCCGCCGTAGCATCAATAATTTGATCAATACGGGGGAGGGCAAAAGGATCTGCTGGACAAGCCTTATTAAGATCTGTGTAATCCACACACATGCGCCAGGTGCCGTTTTTCTTAAGGACCAGCACCGGATTGGCAAGCCACTCAGGGTGAAAAACTTCAATAATAAAGCCAGCTGCTAAGAGCCTGGCTGCCTCTTCTCCAATCGCCTTGCGTCTTTCTTCGTTAAACCGATGGAGGAACTGTTTCACCGGTTTGTATTTAGGATCCACATTAAGGGTGTGCTCAGCGAGTTGCCTCGGTACACCTGGCATGTCAGAGGGCTTCCATGCAAAAATGTCCCGATTCTCACGGATGAACTCGATGAGCGCGCTTTCCTATTTCGGATCCAAGTTGGCACTGATGCTGAACTGCTTGGACGAATCGCCAGGTACGAAGTCAACAAGCTTAGTTTCTGCTGCCGATTTGAACTTCAGGGCCGGATCATGCTCCGTAGTTGACTTCTTTAATGGAGTCATGTCCGCCAGATCAACAGTGTCCTTATAATACTTCAGCTCCTCGGTGGCACAAACCGACTCTGCATAGGCCGCATCTCCTTCCTCGCACTCCAAAGCGATTTTGCGGCTTCCGTGAACCGTTATTGTCCCCTTGTGACCCGGCATCTTGAGCTGCAAATACACATAACAGGGCCGTGCCATAAACTTGGCGTAGGCCGGTCGCCCAAACAGGGCGTGATATGGACTTTGGATTTTCACCACTTCAAATGTCAATGTCTCTGACCTGGAATCATGATCATCCCCAAAGGCCACTTCCAGAGCTATCTTACCAACAGGATATGCTGATTTGCCAGGTACTACACCGTGGAACACCGTATTGGACGGTTTGAGATTTTTATCTGTTAGTCCCATACGACGGAAGGTCTCATAGTACAAGATATTAATGCTGCTCCCTCCATCCATGAGCACCTTGGTGAACTTGTAACCTCCCACCTGAGGCGCCACCACCAGAGCCAACTGACCCGGATTATCAACCTAGGGAGGGTGATCCTCTCTGCTCCATATGATTGGCTGTTCAGACCAGCGTAGATAACGGGGTATGGCCGGTTCAACAGAGTTGACCGCCCGCCTCTGAACCTTCCGGTCTCGCTTGTCCAAGCTAGTGGTGAAGACATGGTACTGCCCACTGCTCAACTGCTTTGGGTTGCTCTGGTAACCTGACTGTTGCTACTGTTGGTTGTAACCACCCTGGTTGTTCTAACTATTTTGATTATTATGTCCGCCCGGATTACCATTAAATCCTGAACCGGAATTTCCTCCACCGTAACCCGGCCCGGACCCTGAGCCACCGCCGGAGCCGTGATCATACCGGAAAGCATTAGAATTCTTGAACTCCTGCATAATGAAGCAATCCTTCCAAAGGTGGTTTGTTGGCGCCTCCTTCGTCCCATGTCTTGGACAGGGCTGGCTCAGCAGATAGTTTAGGCGGTCCGGGTTAGGGTTGGGTGCCCCACTGCGATTTTTCGGTTTACCCTTGCGTCGCTGGCCATTGTCCTGCGTGTTGGTATTAGCCACAAAGTCCATATTGCCATCCGCTTTACGCTTGCCTCCACCACCATTGCCTGCCCAGTGATGCTGCTGACCTTTGGAGTTGTTGTTCTTCTTTCCCTTCCCTGCCTTGTCATCATCAGATTCAGGATCCTTGGTACTATCAGAATCAGCATACTTTACCAAAGCAGCCATGAGGGTCCCCATGTCAGTGCAATGACTCTTCATCCGTCCCAACTTCAGCTTTAGGGGCCCAAACCGGCAGTTGCCTTCTAGGGTTAATACTGCGGTGTCAGCGTTGATGCGGTCTGATGAGTGCAACACTTGTGAAACCCGGCGCACCCAATGAGTCGTTGATTCTCCTTCCTCCTGGACGCAGGCAGCTAAGTCCACTATCGACATAGGCTGTTTGCATGTATCCTTGAAATTGCTGATAAACCGGGCTCGTAATCGGGCCCATGAACTGATAGAATTAGCCGGCAAGCTTTTTAACCAAGTACGGGCCGTTCCTTCAAGCATCATGGTGAAGTATTTCGCACACGCCGCGTCATCCACATCAAGCATCTCCATGGCCATCTCATAGCTCTCCACCCATGTCTTTGGAGGTTGATCCGCCGTGTAATTTGGTACTTTGCGCGGGCCTTTGAAATCCTTGGGCAGGCGCACATTGCGTAAAGCGGGGATAAGGCAAGGCACCCCCAAAGAACTAGAAGTAACACCAGGTTCGATCGAGATAGTTGGACGAACCGGCGTGAGCTGCCGAGCCTGATGCTATGCGGCTAACTCGGCCTCCCTGCGCGCTCGGGCCCGGTCCACCATTTCCTGAGCGTTCTCAGCACCACCCGCCGGGTTGTTGCCACGGGGCGCTCCACGTCGTTCATTACTCGACACTGCCGGTTCATCCACATGTCTGCTATAGCTCTGGCTTGGACGGGGGGTCGAGTGGATCCGGTCGCGGCTGTACGAGTATGCTTCTTGTTGAACCAAAGCTGTCCTCAGAAGCTCCTTGACCCGTCGCGTCTCTACTGCCTGCGGCGAGTCACCTTCAATTGGAATGGCCTCCAGCCGTGCAGCAGCGGCAACGAGATTGTCCATCGGGTTGGAGTAGTGACCCGGAGGTGTTGAAACAGCCTGAGGTATAACAGTATTTTGACGAGGCAGATCCATCCGACGGGGCTGAACCGACGCGCCGGTCGCAGGGGCTTCCGCCCGGTTTACCTCCAGCGGATTATTGGCTCCTGCTCCTGGGGTGTTGAAAAGGTCTCTGGCCTCGAAAACCGAAGGCAAACGGGATCGGTACTTCCTCTTCATGACTTCATGCGACGCGTTCTGATCCAACATGAGCCTGTAGGCTTGTGCGTCTAAAGCGGCCCACTCTGCGGTCATCCTTGCATCCTCAGCTGCCAGGTCCGCCTTGGCCTGGGTGATCTGTTCCTTCACCTTTGCAATCTCCGCGTTGTGGACTTCCTGATCCGCCGGATTAGCCTCCGCCATAAGCGCAGCCAATGCATCAAATAGATCTGATAGAACTTGAGCCGGCGGGCGCGCAGAGCTCCCTGCCCCAGCAGCTATCGCCGCTGCTGAACCGGAGGTTATTGGTGCAGCAGTCGAAGAATGAAGTGCTGCTTGTGTACCAGCCATGAATATTCCAACTCGGTTGGGTAGATTAGAGGGGTCCGGAATACTGTCACCATCGGAACAACCCCCAATCCGGCCATCTTGTAGCTGATAAAGAGATTCGGTTTCTCCGGATGACTCATCGCCGGAGTAAATGACGGTCTCGCCGCCAGATCCCGATCCGTCCTCATGTCCTCCTCCAAGGATGACTCCCACGAAGGCACGCTTCACGGCGGGTTTAACCCGGGCAGATCGTGCACGCTGAGCTGTTTCGACGAGGTCAATGCAGATGTCCGGCTCAGGGCCCGGTTCTCCGATCTTGCCGATGAAAACGTGTATGCCACCAAAGGGGACCCGGTACCCGTACTCAACTGAGCCGGCCTCGGGGCCCCAGCCTGCATCATCGATGTAGAGCTTGCCGCGACGACTCTTAGTCATCCGGCCCACGGCGTAGCCCTTGAGTCCTTCAAAGCGGCCTTCCAAGAACTTGAAACCATCGTGCGATAGCCCCACGGTGGGCGCCAACTGTCGTGGTTTTGTCATGGCAGATGTCCTAGAGAAAGGACTTAGTCGTGGAGCCATCGCAACGGGTTAGCTTGAAGGGGTTAAAGCGGACACAGGGACGCAAGAGAGTTTATACTAGTTCGGCCCCTTCGATGAAGGTAAAAGCCTACGTCTAGTTGTGATGGAATTGATGGGGTTTCGGTGACTAGGGAGCAAACAAGCTTCGCCGAAGTCTCGAGTTGTTGTCTGTTGTCTTTGAACCGCCGCCGGGTCGTCCCCTTATATACACGGGTGACGCCCGTCGGTTCACAAAGTCCCAACACCGGTCCATATTCGTATCCGGATTGGTCTCTCCTTATTCCTAACTTACAATACAAGTTTATATACAAATGCCGGTTTACAGCTACAAGTCTTAAACCGACTACGGGCTTTAGGCCCTCATCTATCTTCTCGGGCTTTAGCACTCTTGAACTACTGATGAAGTTGACCCGGCCCAGATAGGCCGGTTTGCGCCCAACAGTAATATCTCCAACAATAGTAATAGGATAGGAGTGGCCGATATATTGCTCATCTGTTACCACCTACTTGCTCAATCCCTTTGGTGGAAAATGTAAAAGAAACTTACTTGCATTAGGCCGCCGGGAAGCAGAAGAGGAACGACGGGCGGCGGGGCGGACGCCAAGCTGGGCGGTCGGGCTAAGGGTGCGGTGGCTCCCGCGGGGCGACCCGCAACAACCTGCAGCGGCGGCTCCCGTGGCGACCCGCGGCGGAGGGCGCGGCTGCGGGAGGCGGCGAAGGGCGCAGCGGGCGGCGTCTACGGCTAACGGCGGCGCGAGGCTGCGGGGGGAACGACGAGGCGGCGAACGTGCGAGACGAGGAGAATGGGACGAGAGGTCGTGCGGTCGTGCGGGTAGCGGTTTTTGTTTTAAGGAGGGGCAGGGCTAGCGATCGATGGATTGGCTTAATGCGTGGTTGGTAGCGTTAAACACCGAAGGATTAAGGGCCATTAGATCTTGATAATGGATGGATGTGATTGTTTGAATCTGCCCCTCTCTTCTTTTTATAGGCGTAGTAGATAGATACATTTCCCAAATACGTGATTAATATTTGTTTCAAATATATGTTATGATGTCTACCGTTTTCATACATATTGTGTATTTTTTGGTAAATAAAATATTTTCTAATACTTAACCTTTTTTCAAATAATTGATTAAGATTTTTTTCAAATGTATGTTTTGAGGTCTACTGTTTTCATACCCATTGTACATCTTTGGTATACATCTAAGCACTTGTTGACACAGGTTTACCATTTCTCATATACACGAATCATATTTTTTTGATACAGGAAGTAGAAGTACAAACCCATGTCATTTTTTTTTCTGAGACAAAAGCCCATGTCATCTCAATGTTTACCGAGAGCACCTGGGCCACCGTGTGTCTTCTCGGCCAGGCCTGCACAAAACCACAGAGCAAAGTGGCAAAACCTGCCCCAAGAACAACAAGCCCAGACGCAAGCCCGCCACACCAGCCCATCACCTCTTGGCCCAGGCGGCGCCCCTACATATACCGACCCCCCAGACGGCTAGGGTTTCTCCCTCCATCCCAGCAGCCGCGCTCCGCCTCCCGTTCCCCTGCACGCCGCGGCGCCGCCGTCTCCGTCCCCGCCCTCCGCCCCCGGCGCCCGTCACCATGGTGAGCACCCCCCAGCCGAGTCCGCTCTCCCCGTTGGTTGCTCCGGTGGTAGAGCTCCCTAATCTGACCTCCCTTGTCTCCCTCTGCAGATCATCTCCAAGAAGAACCGCCGCGAGATCTGCAAGTACCTCTTCCAGGGTGAGCTCCTCCCCCCTCCCTCCCCCATTTTTCGCACCGTGCCGGCCGTGGTTAGGATCCAGATGCCATCTCGTTAGTCTTCTTCTGTAGGGTTCGATCCATGTGTTGTGTAGGGTTTTGGCCAGGTTGCTCCGTCAGTGTTCTTGGCACCCATTGACCGCGGCGAGTTCGCTCCGATGCGCGGTTGCTGCAAGGTTCGAATCTAGACAGTTAGGACATCACTGACATCCTAACTGTAGAATCTTATTCATGTCAAGCTGCAATCTTGAAGAATTCTACTGACTATTACAATAGTCTGAGCATCTTAACTGAATTCCTTGCTGCGAATTTCAACTTTTGATTGATGTGTCCAAGAATGCTACTACTTTGGATGGTCTGAAGGATTTGACCGATGAATCCATTGTGATGTGTGTGCAGAGGGAGTCTTGTACGCCAAGAAGGACTACAACCTGGCCAAGCACCCCCAGGTCGATGCCTCGAACCTCGAGGTCATCAAGCTCATGCAGAGCTTCAAGTCCAAGGAGTACGTCAGGGAGACCTTCTCGTGGCAGCACTACTACTGGTACCTGACCAACGACGGCATTGAGTTCCTCCGCACCTTCCTCAACCTGCCGTCTGAGATCGTGCCCAACACCCTCAAGAAGTCCGCCAAGCCCCCGTCCCGCCCCTTCGGCTCTGGCCCACCGGGTGACCGCCCCAGGTGAGCTAGCTATGTTCATCATTCTGCCTCTCTGTTTTGGGCATGGTTGTTCCTGTTGCTGTTGAGAATATAACCACACTGATCATCTAGCTATACTCTATATTTTGATTAGTCTGTCTAATCTTGGTGCCTGTTGACTTGGAATGAGGATAAATTTTAGTCCTGATCCACCATTTGTTTAGCAAAGTTGAAATTAGTTGATGAACCTTGCCATGCCACACCAATGCTCAATAATAATCTCTGTTCCATTTCTGTTGTATGGCCATGCTATTCAGTTGTTGAAACACAGGGGAATTAGGCTTGTGTTTTTTATATATCTGTATATGTATATTCTACAATTTGACCTACAATTATCCTCCCTATAATGTTGTGTAGTTAAAGCCATAAGTAGTTACATTTGGCAAAGTATGAAACACAATTCTTCCATGGTGTCCAGCTTGTCTGTTTCTCTTACATTCATATATCAAGAACACTGATGTATTTGTATTCACTAATTGGTTTTGCTAAATTTGGCAGGGGTCCTCCTCGTTTTGAGGGTGACAGGCCCAGGTATGGTGACAGGGATGGTTACAGAGGAGGCCCACGTGGTGCTCCAGGTGATTTTGCTGGTGAGAAGGGTGGAGCTCCTGCTGAGTACCAGCCAGCTTTCAGGGTAAGGACTGCAATTACCGTTGTTAAATTTCATATGATTGTTGGCATCAACTTAGGTGTGCATTCATGACATGATTATGTTTCTAGCTTCTAGCATTCGAACCAGTTTTGATAACTGGACTCTGATTCTCTCATTATATGTTGGAAATATTCTACTGTGATACTGTATTGGTTTTTAGCTTGATCATAGATTGTAGTGTTAAGCTCTGGTTTCCTATGAGGCTTGATCATAGCTTGGCAGTTCTCAGCTCTGTTTCTGTTCTATGTAAAACAGTTTTCAATTCTGGTGCTGTACTATGTAAAACATTCCTTCATTGCACATATAGACTCTACTATGTAAACCATTCCTTAATTGCACATATAAACTCTATACTTCCTTCTGGTTATCTAATTTTGTACAATCTGTAATTGTTTCTCCAGGGTGCTGGTGGTGCTGCCAGGCCCTTTGGCCGTGGAGGCGGCGGCGGCACTTTCGGTTCTGGAGCTACCATGGAGTGAAGAAGCGACTCTTCAGCAAGTGGGAGCACCCAACAGGTCTTCAGATCCAATGCGTGCGTGGGGTGCTGTCCTCTCTGTTGATGTTTGAATTCTGTGAACACTGATGATTTTGTTTATCGAGATTGTAGCTTAAGACCATGGTTTATGGGTTCGTTTGTGTTAGAATGAGCTCTTTGATATTAAGACAGCTGTTGGTCGACTCACAATCTAAAGATGGTCAACTTGCTATTTAATTGTGTTTTCTGTCCTGTGCTGTTTCTGGTTCCAAGAAGTTACGTTTCACTTTCTTTTGACATGTGGAATGTGTGCATGCCTCCTAGATTGGGTTCTATTGCCCTTGGTTCTCCATTAAGTGAAAAGGAATCGCTTTTGCCCTGGATCAAATTTAGCACTCCCTCTGATCTTAGTTTGATGAAATGGATGTATTACAGTGCTTTGTGAATTAGGTTCATTTGCCATTGGCGTTGGAAGTGAAACCCCCCCTGAAAAGTTTGGTTCGTAATTCAGTTTCACCTGAGAGCTATTGAAAAAAAGCCAACCTCAGCAATCAAAAGGTGAATCATGTAGAAAATGTGAAATTATGAATTGATGCTGAATTTGTGTTTGTTTCCTTTGTGAAATTGAAGTTGACTTTGAAAGTTTACATGTTCCTCGGAATTTCTGAAACATCTTATACATTGTTTTCGGTTCAACAAAAACTTGATTTCCACTGGATATTCTCCCGTCTTTGACTCATCTCGCTGAAAACTTGATTTTCACCGGATTTTCTTTCCTTGACTCAAACTCGATATCACGACAATAGTGTTTACCTCGCAACCTTGGCCTCTCGAGTGATGTCGTAGAGTCCACACCCTAACAATCCCACATTTTTCTTTTAAAACATAGAAGGGTTTCGAAGGCCCCCGATGTAAAATGGGGGTACACAATCTTGTCGTCGCTAGGGACACCAATTGGGGCGGCAAAGCCTCCATGGTAGCACACCATGGACTTCATGCTGAAACCACATTGTCTCTCATCTGGCATCTTGGTCGGGAGGAAGAAGAAACACTGCCATTCAACCAACATATCCGATGGTAAGCTAAAACGGCTGACAATCGACCATTGCAGCAGGGGCGAGAGCCTCTTGACAGCAGCCATCGATGATTAGCACCTTCTCAATCTGGATCTCCATCACTCTTCTGCTCCTCATTTTACCACCATTGCTACCTTGCTAGCAGAGGGCGGCGAGACACAACACCAGGTTTGACCTTACTCCTCTTTAATTCTTCTTTGCCCCCTCCACAGAGGGAAGAACAATATTGGGGATTGTAGCAGGAAATCACCCGAATCAATTGATTTGGCACCGAATCCCCTGATAAAAGGGAAGCACTCGTGAAGGGGGTTTATTCCAGTAAAGAAGGTGAGAGGGAGTGATGCCGGGTGACCAAGAGCTTCACCACAGAAAAGGAAAACGAACGTCGGCATAAGAAGTAGCCTCAGAGCCTTCCCCTTCCTCTGCTACCTCACCATCCACATGTACCCAGGGACATGAGAGAAAAGATAATCACGATCAACTTCATATCCGGTCGACGTTTTATTTGCGTGAAAGAAAAACACCACCAAAACATAAAGGAAGAACCCGACCTTCCTTCAGCAAACCCCGGCCACCATGGTCGCCGACAGTGGGAAGAGGGAGATCGGTGGGGAGATCTATGAGGGAGCGCAAGGAATAAACGCCACTAGAGGCAGTCGTCACTGGGGCAAATCCGTCACTGGCAATGCCCCGGGAAGGGGGTTTTCACCTCGCCGTTGTCAGTGAGGAACCCTGACAATCCCTTTGTCTTCACTTCACCTCCTTCACTCTAAAGTGATGGCGGTTGAACGTTGGAGCGTTTTTTCTAATTTTCCGGACTCTTAACTAAAATCAATTCATCGCACCAAAAAAATCCAGAATCGTCGACTCTTTAACTAACCCTAGCAGAAATATTCATTGCACCCTACCAAATACTGTATGTCAAATCAAAGCACAAATAGAAATTAGTAATTGGTGTATCATCCTCCGGCGGATAAAAAACCCCACCTTTCCCACCTCGCTCGCTGCCAGAGACACCCAAACGGTCACCGCCGCCGGCCGCCCCGCCCCGCTGCTAAACCCCCCACTAAACCCTAGCCAGAAAACCCCCGCCGCCACCGCCGCGCCGCCTGCCCCCCGGCCTCGGTATGGTGGGGGAGCCGCCCGCGCAGGGCCCGCCCCCCAGCGCCGCCGCCGCCTCCACCTCCGGCCCCGGCGGCGGCGGCGGCGGCGGGGAGAAGGGCGCCCCGTGCCAGGAGTGCGGGGAGCAGCCGTGGAAGTACCGGTGCCCGGGCTGCTCGCGCCTCACCTGCAGCCTCCCCTGCGTGCAGGCCCACAAGCGCCGCACCGCCTGCTCCGGCAAGCGCCCCCGCACCGTCCCCGTCCCGCTCGCCCAGTTCGACGACAACCAGCTCCTCTCCGGTGACGGATCCGTCCCTCGCCCCCCCGGCCCACTCCCTCGCTCGCTCGCCGTGGCCTCCATCCATGCTGACCGTCTGTCCCCTGTTTTCTCCGCTTGCAGATTACAACTTGTTGGAGGAGACGAGCATGGTCAGGGAGTCAGCCCACAGGCTGCTCGGCGGCTTGGGCCGCAACTTCGGCTGCGGCTTCGAGGGACGCCATGGCGCCCAGCTGCCGCCGTGGCTCTCCTTCCTCCGCAAGGCCGCGGAGCGCCGGGGCGTCCGGCTCGCCTTCCAACCAACTGGCATGACCAGGAGGGAGCAGAACCGCTCGCGGCACGACAGGAGGTATCTCAGTGCTGCTCTTTCGATTGATTGATCCTGTCTATCGCGATATGATGATGATGATGATGATATATTACTGAAGTAAAGTTGATTTTGTGTCAGTAACTGTTGACTGAAACTGAAGATACTGAAAGCAAATGGATGCTGTGGAGAAGTGAAATGCTCTCTATCTTGTTTGAGTTGTTGCTTTGCCTATGTATTCAGTAATCATTTACTTGTTGACATCATTGTGAACGTCTGATGCACATTGCCAAGGCCGTACCCCCAAAATTTGGGTCCTGGTGATATATAAGAAAGTCAATTAAAACATTTTTCATTGACCATTTGTAGCAGTATAGATTTCTCAAAGGATTAAACGAAAATCTCCTATGTCTACAACTAGAAGACATCTTAGAAAATTAGGATACTGAAGCTACAAGGATGCACAACTTCAGGAAAGAACAACCAATTAACTAAAGGTCAAGACTTCCTTAAAAGAGAAACTAAAGAACTGAGGGGCAAGAGAAGAGACGAAACAACCTTCGGCAGCCCGGCTGTTGACTGAGGCTGATGCTTGGGTCTCCGATTGCTCTGTGCCACGACCACAGACCAAGCAGCGAAACACGACTCCGATTGTTCGGATTTTCTTAAGGGAGGATTGAATGTAAAATCAATAGGAAAGCCCCTAATTTATATGTTGCAGTTGAACGAACCTGCAGCCGACTGCCATGGACACCTCTCTTCTCAGGAAATTGAGAAGCCATCGGAGGAGAATAGAGCAAGGATACGAGGCGTCCAAGAGTTAATTTCCAGCTATTTAATTTGGAGAGATTTGATTTGCCACTGAGCTGGGGCGAGCCAAGGAAGAGAGAGGCTGCCTGGAATTTGATGCGCAACATAAACTGCCTCTAGAGTTCTCCTGCACGTGAATGTGATAGAAAGAGATGAGAGAGAGAGACAATAGTTTGGCCATGGGCTTGGGTTGGTGGTTTGGTTCCATGGTTGGCCTGTGTCTTTTTCTCTTTATTTATAGTTCAACAAACTGATTAATCTTTAATCTCTTAATCAGAACTGATAATACTTAAAAGAATTGCCTAAAAAAACGTAAAAGAAAGTTGGGGGCCTGTGCAGCTGCTCCAGTTGCACTGGTGGATGTATGGGCCTGCATGTTGCTTAGCAACTTTTCTACTCGGAAGTTCGGCAAGTTTGCTCTAGAGTCTTTGATTGTTGGGGTTCCTGTCATACTTAATGTGATTATGATTCAGTTTGGCCTTTGCATGATTCCATGGTTAGGCGCTTCGACTCATAACTGATAAGTTTTCCATGCAAGTTTGTCCTCTCCTTGCTATTTAAGCAATAACACAACCACTGTCAGCACATTGGCTACAACACGTTGTGAATCAATATACAACGTTTTATTTTCTTAATAATTTGTGCAAGCATCCTATGCCTAAATACATTTGAATGAACCTTACCAGTAGTATCACTCCCCCTCCTTATGTGTAAATATCTCTTTTCAGAAGTGACTGCATATACTGGACAGTCGAGTGGAAGTTCAATTCAACAGATATTGTCCTAACTGACGAGCAGTAAGTTTTCTAATCTATCAGCATAGAATGTCTCCTCCTGTTTTTCCTGTTTGCAATCCTTGTTAGTTTAGCACCATTGCAAGATGATAAGATATATATGTAAAAGCTACTCCTTCCGATCCATATTAATTGTCGCTGATTTAGTACAAGAGTACTTAAAATTTCTGAAGTAGTTGCTCTGTATGTTATGGAGATGATCTGTCTATCATTTTCAAACTTCTTATGGGACATATTTTCTGATTCTGCACTTACTTACTACTACCAAACATCTGGAAGCAGAGCTAAACATTCATATATATGTTGCGCTAGTTAGTTTGATCCTACACATAAATATAGAATCTCTGTTCCTTCAATGCTCATTATGCCTTCTTTTCCAGGACAGACGAGAATGCAAGCTTGCTATCTTTATTGGAAAAGCATCTGACTCCTTCCCCTTGGAAGGACCAGCTTACGCCATATCGCAATACTGAACTGCGTGATTTGAAACTGTTCGTTCAGAAGTCTGCCAAGGTACTGCAGTCAAGTTTCCATGTGTCTTCTGCGGTTATTGATCTTTGCTCTAAATTTGTATTAAAATGACTTCTTGTTTTAACATTGCTATAGAATTCAAAGTCGCCACACCGTCAACTCAATATAGAAGAGCCCTTGCGCCCCCAACTGAGGGGCACTCTTATTGTCGAGTACCCAACTATCAATGTCTTCCTTCCATCAGATAGTTACGAGTTTCAAGTCGAGAAGCCTGCAAACAAGATTAGCAGAAATGAGCAGCCCCCTGGCACTTCGAATGATAGCCCTCCTATAGAAGGCACCCAGTTTCAGGAGGAAGAAATAGAGGAAGGCGAGTTGTCTCCAGAGACGCAGGTTATTGATCTCAAGGATTCTGGTCCGTCACGTACCACAAATCTTTCTCAAGTGAAGGTTACGAGTGAACCTAAGATGGACAGCATGCCGTCGTATGTCCGTGGTCTGGCATTTGGTGGTAAACAGGGGGAAGTTGATCAACATAGCAAGATGGCATCGAACATGACTCCTGGGGCTCCAAAGGCTGAATCCTGCATGAAAGTCTACCCAGTGGACTTGAAGGAAGGAGTTGAAGGTGGGACCTTAGAGGGTCAGGTTATTGACCTCAAGAACCATGCAGCTTCAGATCCTGCCAAAGATATGAAAACACCTGACACAGATCGCAAGATAGATTCTTCAGTGCTGTCTCCCATCAGTACTCTAGCATCTGAGGTCTCGAGTCATCCTCAGGAAGAAGAACACAACCAAGAAAGCAAGCTGACGCCATCCGCAACCCCTGAAGCTCTGAAGAAGAGATCTCTCACAAAAGTCTACCCGCTGGACATCGACGACGCCCAGGGGGTACTGCTCTCGGAGCTGCCCAGCGTGGAGTTTGAGCAGGAGATGGGAGACGCCTACGAGGAGCTGTTTGGGGACATGAACCCCGATGACTTCCTCGACTTTGATCTCGGGATGATGGACGTGGACGGGTACGGCGAAATGAGGTCCCCGTTGAAGCTGTGGGACGATGATTTGGAGGAAGGCGAGATCCCCTCGCAGCTCTGAAGAAGAAACCTGGGTGCTCGGAACTCGACACGAGAGCTTGGAATCCGTTTGGTTAGGCAGTCGCTTTGCCATGAGTGTTGTTCCCATGTATTACTAGCATTGGCATTAGTACCACCTCAGGTGCTATTTATTCGTTGTTGTTTTTTCTCTTGGTTCCGGTTGTCGCCGGGGCGGCATGGAGTTGTATTTCGAGTTTTGAGCTTGTTTGCTGCGGAAATTTTGAGGTTGTAACTCTGCAGGCGCAAGGCCTGTCAAGCAAGCAAGCAGTCATTAAGTGAAGCCGGCGGGCAATGTCGATCATAGTTCTGGGTAGAATATGAAATTGCGAAAGATGTGATGTTATCTATGAACGCATCATCAGTCTGTTGCTGGTCAGAGATATTTTGTTTTCATTGTTCACCGTTGCTGAACCTGCCATTTCATGAAGGACCTGGTGTCTCGAAGCTGACGCGAGAGGCTGGAAGTGGAATTCATTTGGTCATCATGCACGCACCCATGTGCTATCTGTCTGTTAGCATTAGCAACTTGAGGGCTGTCAGGTGCTATGTATTTCTTTCGATTTGTTTGTTTGTTTGTTTGTTTGTTTCAGTTGTGAGAGTGGCATGGGGTGTTTTAGCTCAGCTTGCTGCTCGATTCAGAGCTGTGTGTCAAATGTGAAATTGCTAAATCTGTGATGTTATATACGAACGCGTCATCAGCCTGTTGCTGATCAAGGTGCGTTTCCCCAAGGATGTCCTAAAGTTCCTTCACCAAAGTGTAATACAGGATCGTCCCCAAATATTTCGGTCAGATGTTTTTTGTTTTCTTTGTTCACCGTTGCTGAACCTGCGGTTTCATAGCCGTAACTGAAGCCTCGTCTGGTGCTTTCTCGTGGCAAGCTGGAGTAAGAGAATGCGTGAGGGAGACCTGAACTGCAAAATGTGTCTTTATACAAATATTTTTTTTTCCAAAATGCATTTACTTTCGAAATATTCGTCGTATCTGTATAGATATAAATATTTTCTTTCTTGGACGGAAGGAAAAAAAGAGAAAGAAATGAAAAAAAGTACGTAGTAACGTAAAGGGAATTCCTCCTACACAAAAAGAAGGGCTCGTGAGGCGCATCGCATTCTATCACGCGACCCACCAGGCGGCGGCGGCGTCTCGGCTCGCACCCCACAGCACACCCATGGCGGCGGAGGGCGGCGGCGGAGGAGGAGGAGGGAAGGTGTCGTTCAAGGTGATCCTCACCTCCGACCCCAAGCTCCCCTTCAAAGTGTGAGTACAGATCCCCCTCTTCCCCTTCCCCTCCCCTCCTCGGACCAGATCTCGTCCTGATCCGTGCGCCGCTGCCCGTCCCTGATCCGTGTGTGTCGTTCGGTGGCTTTCGCAGGTTCAGCGTGCCGGAGGCGGCGCCCTTCACCGCGGTGCTCAAGTTCGCTGCCGAGGAGTTCAAGGTCCCGCCCCAGACCAGCGCCATCATCACCAACGGTACGACCCCCCGCCCCCAACCTCCGCGCGTCCTCCCGTCGGATCCCGTCGGGACCGTGGTGCTCTTGGTTGCTCTGATGCGATTTAGATTAGGGGTGCGTCACGAGGGCCTATCAGGTTGCGATTTTAACGGGGAAGTGGTAGATAATCCATGGCTTCTCGGCGCCAGTTGTTCCACTCGGTGGGATTTATCTTCATGTTGGAATGATTGATGATATACGTATTCTGTAAGTTCAGGTATGCCTGTGAATTGGGAAAAAAGAGAGTTTACTTTGAATTGTCGACATACAGGACGAATTCAGTGGGAAGTCTGTATGTTTGTGGGAACAGGGGAATGCATAGCGTGAGATATGGACAGCGTGAGTAGGAACCCATGTGGCCTTTATTTTGCTTTCCGGGACATGTTTACAGGTTTTCCAATCATGGTTGGCACTTCGTGACCTTAAACCTTATGGGATGGTCGGTGGTGATTTACTGATTTGTGCTAGTTGATCGTTTTCCATCCAGACATGGCCACTACATATCATCTGACTTCTAGCGCTTGATGAATGATGATGATGATAGGCTATCACGCACCACATTTTGTATGACGATGATGATGATGTGGTGAAGTGGTGATTACGAATGTGGGAAAACAGTCCTTGGGGTTTTCCTGTCTTGGCAGATTCATTTATGATAATCTCATTTGTTAACAGAAAACTTTAGCCTATCAAAGATGGAATTCTAGACCAGCATGCAAGGATGTACTCCCTCCGTTTGGAAATAAGTGGCGTGGTTTTATTTCAATTTTTGAACTAAAACCATGCCACTTATCTCTGAACGGAGGTAATATTATTTCCCAGCTTGTTTGTTTGCACTCCTTCTGTGAACAAATGTAAGACATTTTAGGTCACTACTTGGTGACCTAAAACGAGGGAATACTTTGTAGAAAACCTGCAGTATAGTTTTGAACTGTTAGTTTTGTGGCATATTGGTGGTGAGCACTAACATAGTAATAGTAGCATGGTCCTTTGATGGCTTCTTAATGCAAATACGATTTGATTATGAGCTGTCAAACATGTGGCCAGCTTCAGGTCACTAGAGCAGAAAAGTGTTTGTTGATTATTGTTTTGCCTGTTTGTTTGATACACAATTTTCTCACTTGAAATAATGTTGCATTTACCCCCTTTGCAGATGGAGTAGGCATCAACCCACAGCAAAGTGCAGGTACTATTTGCAGATACCCACACTTGCATTATTTTATTTCAGATCTGCGCTCTTTCCCAGTTCATTCCATTATTCTCAAGTATATTTTCGACAAACTATTTTGTACCATAGAAATACTTGAGTCACTGGATTCAGTTGTCTACTAGGTTGTACAATATTAGCTGGAACTGTTTGAGGTCACTGATATTTTTGTGTGTGTTCTTATATCGAACCATTTGATTTGTGCTGGGCTGCTGGCACTAAAATTGTTGGCTACTAGAACTTAAATGAGGTGACCAGCTTTTGTGTAAAAGAAGAGTAGATGATCACCATAGGGATTGGTGACATGCAAAGCAATAAAACAGGCATCAAACACTGCATATCATTTTTCTGACATATTACATGAAGTGAGTGCATATCTGAATAGCCTCTTTGTGATTCTCTCTTTCTGAAACTTACGTCTCCTGGAGTACTCACTACCATTCTCATTTAGGTTATTTAATCTTCTCCCAGCCTCCTTGTTGAGCTTGCAAATTGTATACTGTGTATTATGCACTTCAAGTCCAGCCAATAGGACACCACTTCCCTATGTAAATGTGCCCCTTTTCTTCATTGCCCGGCTGATGTAAAACTGTTGTTAATTTTTCAGGCAACGTGTTCTTGAAGCATGGCTCGGAGCTGCGACTCATCCCCCGCGACAGAGTTGGAGCGACTGCGGCGTCTTTCTAGTCAGTCATTGTTAGAGCCAACAATGAAGAAACCTATATAACAGGAATAAAAGCATGTCCATGCTCGGTTGTATAATGGATGTAACATGGTCGAGTATAATTTACCATCAACAGCCAGCCAGCCCTATGATTGACAGGATGAATATAGCTTGGCAGGCAGTGCCATGTGTTGCTGTCTTTGTTTGCAGCCCCTGATTTCCTGCTACTGCTCTTGAAAGCCATGGAGCGTCTGATTGCAGTGTTGACTTTTTGAGAGAGGAAAAAAAATACACCTGGCATACGTGCTGGACACCTCATTGTTTCTGAGGAAAAAAAGGCATTGACAAACCAATGCTGTGAAGCCAAAAATGACATGTTTGCGTCGGTCATCCCTTTGCCTATGCAGAATCGATCTGGTTTTAGTTCTCTGTTTAGTTAGAGAAGCCGTGAAAGAAACTGTTTGCCTTCTTAGGTGCCACACAATTGTTAGGAGACAAGGTTCTGTAGTTCATTGTTCATTCAGAAGTAGGTACTGCGCCTTACACTTTTGTTTAGTGTCCATGACAAGGCCCAAAGATCGTGCTCCCTCGCAAGCATGGCGGCTCCTGCCATACCAATACCCTGATTGTTTTTTCCGAGAGTACGTCAATGACGTACTATATTTTTATAGAAAGTAGGAAACATATTTACAAGAAGTGTAGCACAAATGACGTACTATATTTTTATAGAAAGTAGGAAACATATTTACAAGAAGTGTAGCACAAATGTGAACATTCGGGTGTCCATGATGCACCAACTCCGACACCGACACTATCACCCAGGCTAATCCAAGCTGGATGTTGCTGGGACCGGGTCGTCGTCGTCCGAGTTGGAGCGCCTCGTCCGCTTCATCAGGGAGCTTAGCAGCATCAGGTCATGTCTGAAGCCCAGGATTACTGAAGAATAGCACAGGCTACGCTGGCCTCTCATTACATGTATGTAAGATAATGGCAATTCTTGAGTTATGCAGGTCGATCATGTTTTTCTCAGAAAAAATTATGCAGCGCGATCAACTTATATCTCAAGTTCATTTGTGGAGATGCTTCATCAAAGAGTAATTTGCTGTTCAGCAGTCAAGCGATGTATGCTATTTCTGATGAAATTATGTATCATTTAAACCTTGTAAGGTCTCATGATGCTTTCGCGTTACTGTGATTGCAAGGTCTGCAGCTTCCTTCTATTTCTTTGACCTTGTTCATCGGTGTAGGATCAAAGAATATGCAGATGATAAGTGGCAAAGGAGGCAGTGAAATCTGAAGAGGCAAATCATCATTGTAGGTGTTACTACAAAGCAGATGTTGCTTTATCAGAAGAAAACACTTGGCCTTAGAGCATCTCCAGCCCTTGCTCCCTCCCCCACCCCCCAGGAGGCATAAAAATCACCGCCTGGGGCGAGCCAGTGGTAGAATTGGCTCTGGGAGCGGTTGGGCACCCAGCCGTCGCCCCCAGGCGCCGATATCGGCCCATTTCTGGCCGCTTTTCAGCCCACTTTCAGCGAAAAATGGCCCGATATCGACACGAATCGGCCCATATCCAGCGTGGTTCGGCATGAATTCTCAACATAAGTAATTTTTGTATCACATAGTTCATCACAGAAAATCAATAAAAATCAAATAGTTCAACAAATAGCTCAACAACAAATAGTTCAATACAAATTATATAGTTCAAGAAATAAAAACTCATATTTCATCACACGTCGAGCTAGGCGTCGCCCTTGATCCTGCATAGGTGCTCCACCAGATACTGCTGCAGTTGTTGATGCACCTGTGGGTCTCGGATCTCCTGACGCATATTGAGGTAGGCAGTCCAAGTTGCCGGTAGCTGGTGATCAACTTGGGCTAGAGGACCCTGCCTGTAGTATGATTCAGTGTCAAGCACTAACTCTTCCTGCTCGCTCTCAATGATCATATTGTGCAAGATGACACAACAAGTCATGATCTCCCACATTTGATCTTTCCACCAGGTCTGAGCAGGGTACCGGACAACAACAAATCGAGATTGGAGCACACCAAATGCCCGCTCAACATCCTTCCTGCAAGCCTCCTGCACCTTGGCAAAGTGGGACTTCTTGCCTCCTGGCACATCGTTTGAGATAGTCTTCACAAATGTAGACCATCTCGGATAGATGCCATCAGCTAGGTAGTACCCCTTGTTGTAGTGCCACCTGTAGGATCAAAAGTATGTCTAGAGGGGGGGGGTGGTTAGACTACTTGATCAAATAAAAATCTGTCCTTTTCCCAATTTTAGTCTTTGGCAGATTTTAGCTATCTTAGCACAAGTCAAGCAATCTTAACACAATTCAAGCAAGCATGCAAAGAGTCTATGAGCAGCGGAAAGTAAAGCATGCAACTTGCAAGAGTGTAAAGGGAAGGGTTTGGAGAATTCAAACGCAATTGGAGACACGAATGTTTTTGTCGTGGTTCCGATAGGTGGTGCTATCGTACATCCACGTTGATGGAGACTTCAACCCACGAAGGGTAACGGTTGCGCGAGTCCACGGAGGGCTCCACCCATGAAGGGTCCACGAAGAAGCAACCTTGTCTATCCCATCATGGCCATCGCCCATGAAGGACTTGCCTCGCTAGCGGTAGATCTTCACGAAGTAGGCGATCTCCTTGCCCTTACAAACTCCTTGGTTCAACTCCACAATCTTTGTCGGAGGCTCCCAAGTGACACCTAGCCAATCTAGGAGACACCACTCTCCAAGAAGTAACAAATGGTGTGTTGATGATGAACTCCTTGCTCTTGTGCTTCAAATGATAGTCTCCCAAACACTCAACTCTCTCTCACAGGATATGGATTTGGTGGAAAGAAGGTTTGAGTGGAAAGCAACTTGGGGAAGGCTAGAGATCAAGATTCATATGGTAGGAATGGAATATCTTGGCCTCAACACATGAGTAGGTGGTTCTATCTCAGAAAATGTGTATTGGAAGTGTAGGTATGTTCTGATGGCTTTCTTCACGAATGAAGAGTGGGTGGAGGGGTATATATAGCCTCCACACAAAAACTAACCGTTACACACAATTTACTAATCTTGGTGAGACCGAAGTGAAAGACTCGGTCAGACCGATTCAGCAAACCTAGTGACCGTTAGGATTTTCGGTGGGACTGAGATGCAACTCGGTAGGACCGATATGGTTAGGGTTAGGGCATAACGTAATCTCGGTGTGACCGATCACACAAACTCGGTGGGACCGATTTTGATAATAAACTAACCAGAGAGTTGGTCAGGTAAACTCGGTGGGACCGATCGCTCATTTCGGTGGGACCGAAATGTTACGAAAGAGAAATAGAGAGTTTACATTGCAATCTTAGTGGGACCGATCGCTCATCTCGGTAGGACCGAAACGTTATGAAGGGAAACAGAGAGATTACAACCCCATCTCGGTGTGACCGAAATCCCTATCGGTGAGACCGATTTGCCTAGGGTTTGTGGCAGTGGCTATGACATTTGAAACTCGGTGGCGCCGGATAGAAAGAATCGGTGGGGCCGAGTTTGACTTTTGGTTTAGGTTATATGTGGATGTGGGAAGGTAGTTGAGGGTTTTGGAGCATATCACTAAGCACTATGAAGCAAGAACCTCATTAAACAACACCTCATCCCTCCTTGATAGTATTGGCTTTTCCTATAGACTCGATGTGATCTTGGATCACTAAAATATAAAATGTAGAGTCTTGAGCTTTGAGCTTGAGCCAATCTTTTTGTCCTTAACATTTTGAGGGGTCCACATTCCTCATCCATGCCATGCCATTCATTGAGCTTTTTCTGAAATATTAATCTTGGAATAGCATTAGCTCAATGAGCTATATGTTGTTAGGAATTACCAAAACCACCTAGGGATAGTTGCACTTTCAATCTCCCCCTTTTTGGTAATTGATGACAACATATAGATCAAAGCTTCGACAAATAATAATAAGAGTGAAAAACTTTATCGCTTTGAGAAGTATGTGAAAGGCAAGAGCTTCCCCTAAATTTGTGCATAGTTTATGGTTTGCTTTGGACTGCAAATGCAAAAAGAGTTAGGCTCATGGGTTACTCTTCCATGTCACATACATCTTGGTGGAGCGCTCAAAATGATAATAATTAAATGCATGCACTCATCACCAAGCATTATATAGGGATAAAAGGATAATGTCATCCAACAAGCATTAATGTAGCATATGATCAAACACATGATCATCCAAGTATCACAAAGACAAAAGGTATCTCAAACAAGCAAAGCAAATAAAGTTCAACCACCAAAGCAAGAGAGAATAAAAAGCAACGCTCTCTCTCAAAGCCTATGATCTATACATTTTTCTCCCCCTTTGGCAACAAGTTACCAAAAAGTTCCTAGAAAATGCATAGCACTAGATCGTCTCTCAGGCTTGGTCTTCAGGTGGTGGTGTCCGGATAACTCCAAGAACGAAGGCTTTAGTTGAAGTAGATGGAGCTGATGGAGTAGGTGCTGGAGCTGGTGGCACTGAAGCTGTAGCTGGTGCAGATGACGTGACTCTGGTGTCTGGAACAGGCACTGCAGCAGACCTCTGAGCTCTAGGCACTCTGGCAAATGCATTAGTGGTTGTCTTTCCCTTCCTCTCCTGCATATCATCTTGAAGTTGCTCCACAACGGACTGAATCTCAGTTACCTTCACATCCAAGTCATAGAACTTTTGCTCCATAATCCTCTCTAAGCTCTCCTGGTTTTGAGTCAGGGTGGACAGTCCCTTCTCAATCCTCAGAGTGGATGCAATCAGGTAGCCAAGCTGATCTTGCTTGCTCTTCAGGAGATACTGAGATGCTCTTCAGTAGTTGGCATCCTTGCAGCCTTTTCAGCTTTTGCCTTCTACTTCTTGGCTTGTGCGTGCACAGAAGATGGTTCATCCTCATTCATAACCATAGTGTTGTCCTCGAAGTCTGGATAGATAGGCATGTGCTCCTTGTCCAGCAGATATGTACCAGTGCCCATCTTGGAGTTGATCAGCTCCTGGATCTGTGGGGCATACCCACAACTCCTCTTCTGATATGCAGCTGTCCTCTTGATAGTTTCAACTATTAGGCTAATGCCTTTGAACTTCTGTGGGACATCAAAGATGTGAAGCAAGTTAATTGCATGGCCTCTGATCATCTTGTGATCACCTGACTTTGGCAAGAGAGTGTGCCTGAGGATCCAGTTGATGGTTGGCAAGCCTGACAGAAGGTAATGTACAGATCCAAACTTATGTGTCTCAAGAGCAGCATCTGGGATCTCCTTGTACATGTGTGACATTGTGTTGTGATCCTTCTTCCTGTTGGCATAGACATCCAAGTCATCTTCACTCTCTTTTGGGGCATTGATCAACTTCGCCCATTCAGCAACCGTGGACTGGTACCTTCAGACATCCAGACAATCCTTGCATCTGGGTAGAAATGAGCTGTGGAGTAGAACTGCATGATGAGCTCATCATTCCATTTTGTGAGCTTCTGAGCCACAAACTCATCGACTCCACAAGCCTTGAAACTGTCATGTACACCTGGATAGTGATCATCATTCTCCTTGATGTAGTCCCAGTCGACCCATCTCATGTCACACACTATGGGCTTCTTGTCAAGCAACACTGTCTCATAGAAGTCCTGCTGTTCCTTTGCATGGAACCTGTAATCCACAGCAGTCCTCCTCCTGGTGGCATATGGATCTGACTCTCTCCATAGCCTCAGACCTGAGTCCTTCCTTATCTTCATGTTCTCAGCTACTGGATGAGCATCATTGTGATCTGGGATTTTTGGCTTCAGCTTCCTCAAGACATGTGACTCATCATCTTCTTCTTCCATTTCAGCTTCAGGCACTGGGGCCTTGTTCTTTTCCTCAGCAGGGATGTTCCTGGTGCTCCTCTTCAGTTTTGGCTTTGGAGCTGAAACAACAGCCTTTGGAGCAGTCTTAGGCTTAGATGGAATAGCCCCTGCCCTGATGGCATCACCCATAAGCTTCTGAGCTTTGGGTGCTGGTGCAACATCTTCTTCCTCTTCTTCCTCTTCTTCTTCTTCTTCTTCTTCTTCTTCTTCTTCTTCTTCTTCTTCTTCTTCTTCTTCTTCTTCTTCTTCTTCTTCTTCTTCAGAATCTCTCATGATTAAGGATCTTCCAAGCACTCTAGCAGTGGTCTTTTTGACCCTCTCCTTCATCTTCTTCCCTTCTGCAGCAGCCTCTTTGGGTTCAGATTCCAAAGGGACTTGAGTAGATGCTCTGGCCTTAGACATTGGAATTCTCTTTGCAGGCATTTTGGTTTTCATGCCAGGCTTAGTGGCAGCAGCAGTGCTATATTCCTTCTTAACCACTTTCTTCTTGGAAGTGGCCTCATCCTCAACTGCCACATAGTCTTCATCCTCAGATTCAGAGGTCTTCTTCTTTCTGGCCCTGGTGGCAGCTTTGGGTAAGTTGCTTGGGGTGCTCCTGCTACCATCATCTGAGCTGCTAGAGGGACTAGTGCCCTCACTCAGGTGAACCTGCTCCTCTGACCTGTTCTGGCTGTCACTCTGATCAGACATATTGCAAACACTGACAGCAGACCCTGTGAATAGATATAGATGAGATAGACCCTGTGAAAAGAATGAGTCAAAAACTTAGTTTTAGTTTTCCACAGAAAGCATTTCGGATCAACCGATTTGTAAACTTGGTGATACCGAAGCAGCTGTTGGAACCTAAACTAGTGAACTCGGTCAGACCGAGTCACAGTTTGGTGGCACCGAGACTGCTAGGGTTTCACAAAGTCCCGAACTCGGTCACACCGATTTGCAATTCTCGGCCAGACCGAAAATTACATGTGCAGTGGCCTGAGCCCAATCGGTGGTACCGAGTTCCACAACTCGGTGGGTCCGAGATGGTTTCGGCGGAAACCTAACCCTAAATTTTCAATTCACGACTAAACTACGGAGTGTTTTGACTGCACAAGAATGATCTCAATCGTGGAAAGATACATGGCGAACACAATGTGCTAGGAATCAGATAGGGATAGCACAGTGATCGAGTTCATACCCTAGTTCAGCGAAGAACTCGCTACGGCAGCAATGGCGGGGTTGATTCCCATTGACGGCGGCGGAGACCAGCGGCAAGAGGCGGCTGGCGACGAGGAAGACGATCTGGAGACCCTAGAGGCAGAGAGCGGGCTAAGTGCGGGTCGAGGAGGTTCGGAAAGTTTTCCAAAATTTGACCCGTGGGTATATATAGCCCGACCCTGTCGGTGTGACCGAGTGGAACAACTCGGTGGCACCAAGATGCATAACTGCAAGCAGTTACTGCAACTCGGTGTGACCGAAAAGTTCAAATCGGTTGCACCGAGGTTGAAAACCTAGATCGACTTAGTGATCTCGGTATGACCGAAATGGGTGAATTGGTCAGACCAAAACGCACAAAGAAGTTTTGGAAGTTTAAGTCTATGACGAATCGGGGACTCCGAGTGCTCCTCACACAGAGTGGTTTGAATATGACTTGATCAAATTTTGTGATGCAGCATGAATAGAGTTTGAGATGAGAAAATCATAGATAGATAGAGAAGGTTCTTAGGCATTCTTGTCCATCCACTTGGCCAAAAGAAAAGGAAATCAATCAATCAAAACAACAAGTGGATGTCCTCGCATGAGTAAATTATGCAACCAACATGCTCACACAATAAAATGACAAATGAAATATGTGGCAAAGCATGCACAAACAATTCTAGCATCTATCAAGCAATTGGCGATGACTAGGTCATCTATATATGAGTATATTGACTTAGGAGTCAAATGAGAACATTTGATCATAGGTCATACTCATCGTTTAAGCACAAGTGGGGTTACCACTTTTACATAAAGTGTTGTTGTGTTCACACCATTAGAGTTGCTTTAACTCAATTGTTAGAGTAAAGCTCCCCCTAGATGTGAGATCCCCCCTAAGAGGGATGAACTAACCTTGGGTTTTGTCGATGATGACTTCATGTAGGTGTTGAAGATGTGGATGCTCTATGTTGATGTAGATCATTTGGAGCTATTCTTTGGAGTGAGTTGCACTTTCAATACCTACACGGGTTAGTCCCACAAGGAACAAACAAGGGTATCCATAGACATAGAGTGATGCACACACAAGATGATGTCTATGAAAGCTTTAGGTTACCTTGTCCTTTGTCTTATCAACAAGAGGGTTTGTGACTCCTTGAACTAGTGCAAGATGTGGAAGTTGATTGCACTTGTTCTTGCCAAAATGATAAGAGTGAAGTATGTTGGCGGAGTCACCCTCAAGAACTCTTCTAGTTCTTCTTCTTCGGGATCCACACCATCTTGATGGGAATCCTCGGAATTGTAGTTGTACTTGATGAAGTGGAACTTGATGTAGTCTTGGTAACCCACTTGACCAAGGCTTTAGGAGCTTCTTCAAATGCATCAATTTCCTCTTGAAGCTTGTCCTTGCCTTTTTGCTTGTGGTCTTGTGGTGGAAGATCATCTTGAGCTTGTGTCCCTTTGGATGAAGTAGGATCATACTTCTCTTGTTGAGGAACAAACTTCGTCTTGGGGTATTGATCTTCTTCCCACTCAACTCCATTGGCATTGAACTTTCGTTCAAAACCAATACCTTGATTCTTCCGGTGCCTTCCTTGCTTGCGTACAATTTCCTCGAATTGCTTACTCCCGGCAAGGCTATACACCTTTCTCTATAATTCCCTTCAATAAGCTATTTTCTTGCTCAAGTGTAACTTGGCTAAGAGAATCATTAGTGGAATCAAGAGAACTACTAGAAGCAACAACATTGGATTTAGCATGATTATTCTTACTACTAGAGGAAGAATCTTTCTTGTTCTTGTTACTAGACTTGACTTGAGGCATGTAAGTGGATATGAGTAAACGCTTGGCAATGTAAGAAGAACTTTTCTTGCGAAGATCATCATTGATTGCCTTTAAGAACTCATGCTCTTGCTCAAGGTTGAGATTTTCAAAAGGTAATTTCTCATGAGTCCTTAAAAGTTCTCGATGATCTCCTAAGATAGTTTCATGAGCTAACTTAAGAGTGTTTAGTTCTTTAGTTAGAAACTCAATCTTCTCCTTATCATTGTCATTCATTTCATCATAGTACTCATCACTATAGTTGTCAACAAGTAACTCATCATCACCTAACAAGTCATCTTCATCACTATTGAAATCAACATACTCGGGGTGTGATACCTTTGGACCTTTGGCCATGAAGCATCTTCCAATTCCTTCATTTGGTGAATCAAATATGTCGTAGGAGTTGGTTGACACAAGTGCTAGTCCGGCAACACCTTCATCTTGAGTATATTCGGAGTCGGAGTGATAGCTTCTCTTGGAGTCATTGTCGGAGTCGGAGCCTGATACCCATTCACCAACATGAGCTTGATGTCTTCGTTTTGTGTAGCTCCTTGATGACTTGTCCTTCCTTTCCGAATCCTTGCTTCTCCGAGGGTGTCTTCGTTCATATCGATCATCCCTACTCCTTCTCTCCCTTCACTACAAAAAAAGACACATTCGTGGCATTTTGGGCCGAACGAATTTTTTTTCTGTCATACATATGACACTTCTATGACGATAATTGTGACAAAACCCGGTATCATCATAGATGTGGTGGGGTCCTACTTCTATGACAAAAAATCATGACAGAAAATGGGCTTTTCATCCTGGGCGGGCCGGAGACGCAGCTGCATGACATTCTTTGGGCCGTCCATGACGGAAAAAACCGTGGTAGAAGCGAGGGGGAGGAAAATTTCGGGGAGTTCCCGGTTACGGTGGGAGGTCGGGGGCCGAGCGATGCGCGTTTCTCTCATACACGTACGCGCGCGTGTGTGAGGCGTTGGCTCTAATTGAACCCGAGCGAGGCGTTGGGCTCTAACTAAACCCGAGCGATTACACTGCAGGCTACGTGTTACTAAAACCGAGCGATCGATCGATGGCTGTTAACTGAACCCGATCGAGCGATTCCTTCGCTACTGCTGCTAACTGAAGCCGGTCGATGCTTGCCTCTGGATGAACAGTGAGCGTTGCGGGGGGGGGTTGGATGAACAGTTCCCGGTGGGGGTGGATGAACAGGACCCCGTGGTGTTGCCTCTGGATGAACAGGACCCCGATCGATCGAGCCGGTTGGGGCTGGATGAACAGGACCCCGTGGAGGGATGGATGAACAGGACCACCCCCTGGAGGGCAGGATGAACAGTAGATGGTGGAGGGCAGGATGAACAGTAGCCCGTGGAGGGGTGGTTGAATAGGAGCCCGTGGAGAGGGCTGGTTGAATAGTAGCCGGTGGAGTAGCGTGCGGTGGAGGCTGGATGAACAGGAGCCCGTGGATGAACAGTCGCAGGTGGAGGCTGGAGGAGGTCGACGGTGGATGAACAGTAGCTCGTGGAGGCTGGAGGGGGTCGATGGTGGAGATGAACAGTATCCCGTGGAGTCCCGTTTTGCGGTACGCCACACCCCTCCCGATGAACAGGACCCCCGTTTCGACCATAGCGCTCCAACACAAGTCCGTTTCGTCTGTTTTGCGGTACGCCACACCCCTCCCGATCAACAGGACCCCCGTTTCAACCGTAGGAGGTCCGTTTCCTCCGTTTTGCGGTACGTCAGACCCCCCGATCAACAGGACCCCGTTCCGAACGTAGGAGGTCCGTTTCCTACGTTGTGCGGTACGCCAAGCCTCGTTTCCATCGCCTGTTCCGTCCAATCCCTCCCGATGAACACGACCACGCATTCCGTTCCGACCCAGCCGGTTGGCTCCCACGCGTTCCGTTGCCTCCCGATGAACACGACGCATTCCGTTGCCTCCCCATGAACACAACGCATTCGGTTGCCTCCCCATGAACACGACGCATTCCGTTGCCTCCCCATGAACACGACGACGACGCTGTTTCTCCGTTCCGACCCAGTCATGTACACGAGCCCTCGCCGTACGTATGCGCGAGTAGGCGTTCGAGACCCCGCCCGTATGTACACATACGTGGCCGTATTTTCTTTCTTGCACCCTGGCCGCTGTACGTACGTGTATATGCTACGTGCGCGCCTCTACTACGACATGTGCGCGCCTCTACATCGACCAGTATGTACGTACATGTTCCCCACCAGAATGACAACGCTACGTACGCTTCGACCAGGTGGGCCCCGACTGTTAGGCACTTCCTTGCCTGCGAAGATGTAGCTGGTGGGTCCCAGCAGTCAGGGGGCGAATCGTTTTTTTTTGCCCGGACGCGCTTCCTTGCATGCGAAGATGTAGCTGGTGGGTCCCAGCAGTCAGGGGGAAACGTTTTTTTCGCGAAATACAGTGGCCCGTCCAGTGGGTCCCAGCTGTCAGGTGGAGGAATCATTATTTTCTGCGTAATAAGGAGGCACTTCCTTGCTGCGGCCGTGGACCCAGCTGTCAGCCCCTCCACATACAGTCCACGTCCGATGGAAGTCGTTCCTTGACCACATTGACCACGCCACGCCGAGAGCACCAGGGCGGTGGGGGACAGCGAGGCCTAGGAAGGGGACGAAGCGGCAGCGGAAGCCCGCGCGGAGAGGACTACGAGGGTTCACTGGTTCGCTGCGGTGTGAGGCTGCCGTCGCCGCAGAATAACAGGGGCTGTGGGTGAGTAGAGGGATGGCTAGGCCAGCGATGGGAGTACGGTCGGGCGGTGAGGCCTGCGCGGCAGCACAGCCAGCCGCGAGGAGGAGGGAGCAGGCAGTCCCGCCGGCGCTTGTTTGAGCGGCTGGAGCAGGAAGAGCAGAGATTGAAGAAGCACGACGGTCGTTGGATGGACATCCAACAGTCAGTGCTTGTGCGTCAATCTTTTTTTAGGAAAGCCTCAAATCTGTGGAAAACAACATACAACCCATCTGCCATTATTTCTAATAATTGACAACCCATTTGCTAATTCTTAAGGTTTTTTTTGGAGCCCATATTCTTTTTGTTAGCATTACAATCCATATTGTGGCAACGGTTAAAAAACTATACGAAATTTTGCATATTTCGGTGCGGTCCGAACTGTTTTTAATACCGAAATTTCGACTCACATTCAAACTGATTTTAAAAATAAATGTATATCAATATAAAATCCAACAAATTCTCCACGCATAAAAAATAATGTAATTTAAAATCTTAAAATGAAAATAAGATATTTGAAACTAATTGCCGGTTTGATGTGTTTTAAAAATGTACAACCCATTTCTCATTACTAATGGGCCATTTTCTCGGCCAGCCGAATGAAAGCTCTCCTTGTCTTGAAAGATTTGCAGCCCAACAGGCCTGACAAAGCGACTTACTTGGCAAATCACAAAAAAACTGGGCTGTGGCCATGGACACAGCTGTCAGCCTCTCCACGTACAGTACTATTCCGATGGAAGTCGTTCGTTGACCACATTGACCACGCCGCACGGAGAGCACCATGGCGGTGGACGACGGCGAGGCCTAGGAAGGGGACGACGCGGCAGCGGAAGCCCGCGCGGAGAGGACTACGAGGGTTCACTGGTTCGGCTGCGGTGTGAGGCTGCCGTCGCCGCAGGGCCTGGCCAACGGTGGGAATAGTAGGGGGCGGTGAGGCCTTTGCGACAGCACAGCCGGCCACGGGAGGCAGGAGCATGCGACACGACCGGCGCTGCTTTGGGCGGCTGAAGCAAGAAGACCAGAGGTTGAAGAAGCACTACGGCCGTTGGATGGACATTGTACGGTCACTGGAGCTAGAATCGTTCATATTGACTAAGTTGACAAAGCCCTTCATCCCCGTCAACTTAGTAGGCCCACAAGTCAGCCTCCCAGCAAGGTGGGTCCTAGCTAGCCGGGGGAGTATTCATTTTTTTGTGCGTAATAAGGAGGCACTTCCGGTGGGTCCTAGCAGTCAGGGGGAAAAGATTTTTTCACAAAATACTGGTGGCCCGTCCGGTGGGTCCCCGCTGTCAGGTGGAGGAATAATTATTTTGCACGTAATAAGGAGGCACTTCCTTGCTGCGGCCTTGGACCCAGCTGTCAGCCTCTCCACGTACAGTCCACGTCCGATGGAAGCCGTTCCTTGACCATGTTGACCATGCCGCGCTGAGAGCACCAGAGCGGTGGACGACGGCGAGGCCAGGAAGGGGACGACGCGGAGCCGGGGAAGATGCGGCAGTGGATGCCCACGCGTAGAGGAGTACGAGGGTTCACTGGTTCGCTGCGGTGTGAGGCTGCCGTCGCCGCAGAATAACAGGGGCTGTGGGTGAGTAGAGGGATGGCCTGGCCAGCGGTGGGAGTAGTAGGGGGCGGTGAGGCCTCCGCCGCATCGCAGTCGGCCATGGGAGGCAGGAGCACGAGGCACGACCAGCGCTGGTTTGGGCGGCTGGAGCAAGAAGACCAGAGGTTGAAGAAGCACTACGACCGTTGGATGGACATCGTACGGTCGCTGGAGCTAGAATCGTGCATATTGACTAAGTTGACAAAGCCCTCCGTCCCCGTCAACTTAGTAGGCCCACAAGTCAGCCTGCCACTAAGGTGGGTCCCAGCTAGCAGGGGGGTATTCATTTTTTTGTGCGTAATAAGGAGGCACTTCCGGTGGGTCCGAGCTGACAGCAGGGGGACCATTTTTTTCGCGAAATACGATGGCCTATCGGGTGGGTCCCAGCAGTCAGGGGCAAACGTTTTTTTCGTAATATACTGGTGGGCGTCCGGTGGGTTCCTGCTGTGAGGTGGAGGAATAATTATTTTCCGCGTAATAAGGAGGCACTTCCTTGCGGCTGCCGTGGACCCAGCTGTCAGCCTCTCCACGTACAGTATTCTTCCGATGGAATTCGGTCGTTGACCACATTGACCACGCCGCGTCGACAGCACCACGGCGGTGGACGACGGCGAGGCCTAGGAAGGGGACGACGCGGAGCCGGGGAAGACGCGGTAGTGGATGCCCACGCGGAGAGGAGTACGAGGGTTCACTGGTTCGGCTGCGCTGCCGTCGCCGCAGAATAACAGGGGGTGTGGGTGAGTGGAGTGGAGGGATGGCCTGGCCAGCGGTGGGAGTAGTATGGGGGCGGTGAGGCCTTCGCGGCAGCACAGCCGGCCACGGGAGGCAAGAGCAGGCGGCACGACCGGCGCTGCTTTGGGCGGCTGGAGCAAGAAGACCAGAGGTTTAAGAAGCACTACGGCCGTTGGATGGACATCGTACGGTCAGTCAAGCTAGAATCATGCGTATTGACTAAGTTGACAAAGCCCTTCGTCCCCGTCAACTTAGTAGGCACACTATACTGGGTCCCAGCTAGCAGGGGGAGTATTCATTTTTTTGTGCGTAATAAGGAGGCACTTCCTTGCGTGCGAAGATATAGCTGGTGGCTCCGAGCTGTCAGCGGCGGTAATGTTTTTTTCGCGAAATACAGAGGCCGTTTCGGTGGGTCCCAGATGTCAGGTGGAGGAAATCATTATTTTGCGCGTAATAAGGAGGCATTTCCTTGCGTGCGGCCGTGGACCCAGCTGTCAGCCTCTCCACGTACAGTCCACTTCAGATGCATGTCGGTCGTTGACCACGCTGACCACGCCACGCCAAGAGCACCAGGGCGGTGGACAACGGCGAGTCCTAGGAAGGGAACGACATGGAGGCAGGGAAGACTCGGCCATTGTTTTTGTTTCCCACACGGAGGGGAGTATGACTGTACGAGGGTTTACTGGTTCGTCTGCCGTCGCCGGAGAATAACAGCAGGTGTGGGTGAGTAGAGGGATGGCTAGGCCAGCGATGGGAGTACGGTGGGGTGGTGAGGCCTGTGCAGCAGCACAGCCGGCCGCGGGGAGGAGGGAGCAGGCAGTCCCGCCGGCGCTTGTTTGAGCGGCTGGAGCAGGAAGAGCAGAGATTGAAGAAGCACGACGGCCGTTGGATGGACATCCAATAGTATACATGCCATCTGTGGAAAGCCTCAAATCTGTGGAAAACAGCATACAGCCCATCTGCCATTATTTCAAATAATTTACAGCCCATTTGCTAATTCTTACGGGGTTTTTGAGCCCATATTCTTTATGTTAGCATTACAGCCCATATTGTGGCCACGGTTAAAAAATTATACGAAATTTTGCATATGTCGGTGCGGTCTGAACTGTTTTTAATCACGAAATTTCGAGTCACATTCAGACTGATTTTAAAAATAAATGTATATCAATATAAAATCCAATAAATTGTCCACGCATAAAAATCAATGCAATTTAAAATCTTGAAATGAAAAAAAAGATATTTGAAAATAATTGCCGGTTTGATGTGTTTTTAAAATGTACAACCCATTTCTCATTACTGATAGGCCATTTTCTCGGCCAGCCGAATGAAGCTCTCCTCGTCTTGAAAGATTTGCAGCCCAGCAGGCCTGATAAAGCGACTTACTTGACAAATCACAAAAGAACCGGGCTAGCCATTTTTAGAAAGAAAAAAAACTACTGGGCTGGTCTGTGGTAAACATAAAAGAAAAGGCTATCTAGACAGGCCAGAGTGTCCCACATAGCCCAGTATTTCCGAACGGACGTGTAGGCCGGGGCGCCTCTTCGTGAACCGTGGCAAACTCGCAACCGTCCATTGACTCTTCGCCTTTCCCTCTCGATTTGGAACTGCTGTCACACACTCTTCCTCTCCCTCCTCCATTTTCCTTCAACCCTTCACCCTTTCTTCTGCCATTGTTCGATCGTCTTCTCCATGGAGGGAACATGCCGGAAACGACCCCGTTGTTCTTGCCCCGATCTGAAAGATGACGTGGTGGAGGAACTCATTGATCGGTGCGATGTCATCACCTCGGCTAGCATGGCAGGTTCGTTCAAGCCCATTCTCGACTCAACTAATAACATCATTACAAAGAACCCAAGAGTCAAGGAGCGGTTTGATCTCCCTATCTTCTTTGCCGTGACCCTGATGACTGGCGCCGGCACGACGGAGGCCTCGCCTTGTGCCAGTTGATGCCGCTTGATAATGATACGTATGATGTTAAGATGCCATTGCTCGAGGGCAAGGCTTGGGCGGGCGCAAATGGAGATTGGGTTGTTTACATTGGGTCCAACTGCGAGTAGGAACTTGTGAATGTTTACACTCGTCACCGGGTTCCACTTCCAAAAATCTCAGCACACTGCCCAGAGGTTGAGCACACCGGTAATGTACGCATGTTCAAATACGATCATGGTGACTGTCTTCTACGGAAGATAGCAATTTGTCGAGTTCCCAATCGCTCTTGGAATTACAACAACTATCAAGTTGTTGCTATCTTCGACAAGCTTGTTGCCATCCTTCGTGGTTCGACTCGATGGATATTGCTCAAAAATCAGTTTCTGTACACGGATGAGTACTGTGATGCAATTCAATAGGAGGGCCTTGTGTTTGCTGCCACCACTCGTGGCACTGTTTTTGCATGGCATCCTAGTAGTTTCGGTACATTTGTCTTCCACCGTAATTATAACTGTTTCATCCACATGCATGCGGGTTAGCAAGTTTCCCTTTACTAATTAACCTTCTTCTTGTGTTTCCAAGGTCCTGTGAACATCCCACCACCCATACTTGAAAAATTTTATAACCAAGGGGGAGATGACGATGGTGATGATCACGAGCATGAGGACGAGCAGCGCCGATATACTCTGTGGCGGCTGGCAACTAATTCCGATGGATCACCTCTTCTTGTGTGTATACAACCCACTGATGATGTTACTGGTAAGGAAGCAGGTGTCTCCCATGGTCGCACTCTCCGGACCTATTCCAACACCCGTTGCATGGTATTCGGGATGGATACTAGTGTGCTAGCGCCAACTCCTTCTCCCTGGCACATAATTGATAGTCTTGGAGAAAACTCACTCTTCCTTGGACAAAACTATCCGATGATGGTGAAAGGCGATCCAACTGCTGCTGGCACATTTATGAGAAGCAACTGTGTCTATACCTCGGACATTTGGGTGGTTCCCTACCCTCGTACTGATATAGTAGGCCGCTTCAGCCTGGATGATCGGTCCTGCGTTGGTCTCCAGATCGACAACAGATGGCCCGTCCCAGAGAATCAGTTGTGGTTCAAAGCAAGCGTTTCCAACGCCGCGGAATGGTTGAGTTGAAGTTCATTTCATGGCTTGTTATTTGTTGTGTGGTGAAAACTTTAGTATTTATAATGTATCCTCGTTGTCGATGTGGGTTGATGACCTGTTGTATGTAATAAAATGATATGCCTGTGATAAACTTACTAAATTTATGAATGGCTTTCGAGTCGCTTCTCTAAATTTGTACTAGCTTCACATGCTTCGTGCGTCGGGCGGGTGTTTTTGCTGTAGCAATATGTTAATGTGTTTGTTGTACGTAACCAGCACCTCGAATCCTCGATACTAGTATACTATATACTAGTAGGAGTAAGTAGTAGGAGTAAGTAGTAGGAGTAAGTAGTAGGAGTAGTAGGGTGGCATGGGCCAGAACAAGCATTCACGTCCAGGAGTACGGCACACGCCACCACCACGACATCCATCTGACACCATATTATTTCTTGGAGTCCGTGCTAGAGCAATCTCTTCAACCTCGTCGTTTCTCTAAGGCTGGTTATAGTGGGGAGTAACTTAGACTAGTGTCATGCATATGACACTAGTCTTTGTTACTACCTTCATAGTGCAAAGTAACATACAAGTAGTATCATAGATGATTGCATTTATTACATTATAGACTCATTTTGCTTTGGTTTGCGTTATGTTATAGTAACATATTATGTTACTCCAAACATTTCTCTCCTCATTAACTATATGCCACATAAGCAAACTTGTCTTGAAATGCGCTATGTTACTTGCTAAGTTACTCCCACTATGACCAGCCTAACTTCAGCCATCGCGCGACGGGCGAGGTGGGGGTTTGCCGATAGTCGGTTTCCTTAACTGCGGTCCCACTTGTAAGGCCAACTCCAACGCATGACCCCAAATGGACCTCCGTTTTGCACGAACTCCAACGATAATTTTGACTAGAAAAGCAAGACCAAAGAAAACAAGAACCACAAGAATACATTTTACTACTCCTGTAAGTTGGATTAGTGCCTTCTCGATGCATTCATTGTTGATCTGCGGAGGCTCGATCTTGCGTGCTTCTTTCTTCTTCGAGTGTAAAGAAGTAGACGTTGCTTCCTCGCATCTATTCTCATGTCTAGCCTCTATTCTAGTAGGAGTATCAACAAGTGCACTAATCTCATCCGATAGCAGAACCAAAGATTTGGTCGGGTTCTTCCTCCTTTTGCCGACACGTGGGACATCCAGCATCCAGGTCATGTCATGAAAGAAAATAGAGTGGTAGTTGAAGCCACGAGATGTGCATCTTGGGTTAAACTGTAAATAGAATCTTACTACTCTTGAGTAACTCCAAAAGCGGCCACCGAAGATATTTATTGGATTTGTTTTTCATCACCAGCACGTCGAGGTGAAAGATGTGCAGGTTTAGTGGGTCCTCCTGCGTTTTCACTGACATGTGGGGCCGCATGTGAGCAAACAGACGATGGGCTCCGTGCGTCCGTTGGCTGGCTGAGAAGAGAGATAGAGGAGGGCTGAGCACGGACTGCAGGAAATTTGTTCTACGTACCTCGATATAGTGGGGTGGCATGGGCCATAACTCAGTAGCATTCACGTCTAGCAGTACGGCACACGCCACCCACACAAGTCCCATCCGACACCAATTTTCTTGGAGTCCGTGCTACAACCATCTCTTCTCCCTCCTGTTTTCTCAGCCATCCGACAAGATAATTACTATAGTATCATATACTACTACATGGATTTGACAGAAAGATAAAAATACATACGGATCCATCAACGTTCAACGACATCCTCACGCCCTAGTGTGCCGGGTCACCAACCGACGTGTGAGGAGCAGCGGCGTTGGCGGCGAGCTCAACGTGCTTCTGAACAGTGCCGTCCAAGGTTGCCCTACGCTCCAAGAAGGCCAGCGCCCTATCGTCCTCCTCTTGCATGTAGTAGTCCTTGTGGACGATTTGCGCGTAGACGTGGGTGATTATGTCGATGGTGTCTTGCTGCACCAGGCGCTGCACGGCGAGCGCGACCTCGAGGTGGACATTCTCTGGCGCGACGGCGGGCAGTCGCAGGGCCACCATTGCGTCGAAGAGGTTGTTACCATAGTGGCCGTTGAGGGTGGTGGGCATCACAGAGCCTGGGCGCGCCGGCTGGAGGCTTACGTCAAAGTCGTCCGCAAGCTTCTTGACGATGGTGAACTTGTCGAGGAAACCGACGAGGACCTCGTCGAACAAGGAGACGAAGCTGTTGTCCAAGCGGCCCCTCGCCCTGGCGGCCTCAAGCAATACTACCTGGAGACGTTCCTCGGTGCCGGGCCGCAGGCCGGCGTCGTGGACCATCTGGCACAGCCAGCTGATGCTCGCGCTCATCGCCTCCATGGGTCTAGCGTAGCTTCTAGTCAATTGATCTTGCGATTTGAGTGATCACTCAGCCCTTGGTTAGCGTGCGTAGGTGCGTAGGATTTCGTACTACTCCTCGGCCCTCTACTGCACCTGCCTTTGGCTGTATGATAGGTGGGCCAGCCACCCCCTGGGGCACGTGTCATTCACCCAAAGGCAGTTGCCGTAAGTCAATGAAGCTGCGTCCCCCTCCGTGCCGGTGCAGTATAGTCATCTCACCGGACCTCTAGTTGGGGCCAAACGAGAGAAGTTTGATGTTTACTGGTTTATTGGTCCCCTTTGCATTTTGGCGCCAAGTTTTGACCTTTGATTTAACTATTAAATGTTAATGCATGTAAACAAAAATGTTGGGTAAGTCACCTTACAAAAACCAAATAATGCCAAAATACTTAGGCACGGTGCATTAACTCCCTTCAATGAGAGATGTGGGCCGTGCATGCTTTCAATGACTTGAGACTACCAAACATGACATGAAGTGTTTAGTTCATTGCATGTAATCCTATTAGTACTCTAGTTAGGAGTAGCAAAAAAACATTAAGTTCTCTCACCGATAGGAATAAAACACCATGTATTTATTTACAGAGGGAGTAGTACATTTTTGGTGACATGCATTACTAGATATTGCTAGTCAAATACTAAAATCCAGATGGACGTGGTAGTACTCCTAAATCCAGACGGTGGTGCTACTAGTACTAGTAGTAGTACTACCAATGTAGTAGTAGGAGTACTAGTACTGTACTATCTGTTGGTAAAATTATTATGTGCTGCTCCTCACAGTAAAGTGACAAGACCCTACGCCAGAGATGACACCTGAGTATAGGCGCCGTGTTTCGGCATACCATAGTCAGCCTCACTGTCTGCAGTCACTATCATCATGGCTGTAGAGCTAGCCTGCTTACAACTAGCCGTGTTCGACATAATTTCCCATGCGTAGATGCCCGTGCATTGCACGGAACACCAAGATTGGGGGTGGACGGCTCCGGCAGCAGCCATCGCGCTCGATTTTTCCACGGCCTTCTACTCCTAGATGTGGTGGGGAGGAGATGAGGCTGATTGTGAGAGATAAGGAGTTTTTTGTAAATAGGGAACAAGTGCGGGCATCTTTTTGCAAAAAATGGAGAAGCTTGGTATTGTATGCGTTAGATCTAGATCCGACGGCGATTGGTGAAAGATGGGAGGCACAACATCATCACCAACTCAGGACCTGTTTGATTCGCAGGATTTTGAAAACGCAGGAATAGGTCACCCTGTGCGGTTGGTTTATTCGGTTTACATGGTTCGATTTATACGGATTTTTAGTTTGTACGGTATTAATACTTCGGTAAATATGGTATGAAATTAAAATACGGTTCGGTTTCGGTATATACCAAATTATTTCGGTATGGTTTCAGTATATACCATAAAAACCAAAGTTGACACGAATTTGGAAATGACGTAATAATAATTAGCAAATTTATGACTCAAAACACATACTATTCTACACAAATAGTATATGACTATATATATATAAGTATATATGCATGCATTGATTCATCTGTTGATGGTTATGGATGTGCTTAGCATTTTAAAAATAGAAAAATGACTATGTTACAAGAAAAAATTACGTGCTTAGTAGTGCATTTGACTCATGTACAAGAAAAATGACAACTTGTATGGTTGTTCATCTCAAGAAATATAAATTATTTTTTTACTTCGGTTTATTCGGTTAACCGTTCGGTATTCCAGTATATACCATAAAAACCAAGTTCAAATCGGTATGAAAAGTTCATACCATACCGAAACCAGAAACCATAAAAACCATAAAATTGGTTCAGTTCGGTTTATTTTCGATATGGTTTTTCGGTTCGGTTTTTAAATGCACAGAGTGAGAATAGGACAAGGCAATATTACAAGTTTCAAACTGATATTACAAATGTTAGGAGTAATGCTGCACCTACGAAGAGGGAATTACTAGGAGTTTACGTAAGAACTTTCGTTACTTTAGGTGGATGCAGCATTATCATACAAACTAAAATCCACCACCCTGACAAGTCACTAATGGGCAAATAAGTTTTCGAGTCTCTGGCCACTTGATGTTTCAAAAACAAATTCAGCTTCTGCGGAGAAATGAGCTCCACCGTGTACCCGCGGGTGTGGCTGGGCACGAAGCGTGAGTATGTGCACGGTGCACCTATTCTCTTCTTGTATACGTACACCACCTACGTGGGGTTGTGTGAGAGAGATACAAACCTAGAGAGATATAGTGTGTGGGTTCTTGAGAGTTTTTTTTGTGGGGGGGGGGGTCAATCAAAAAATTTAACATATGCAATGTGTGTGAAATAGAGTCCTGGATATAACATATATATAGAGGGGGCGATCCACGAGAAGAGAGTGGAGGTATCATCGGCTTGAGGTGTCCATAGAATCGAAGAGAGGGATGATGTGTGTGTGTGTGTGCGCGCGATCGATAAAGAGTGCCATCGAATTTGTGTGTGCCCACGTCAAAGATATAGAGTGGCTGGCCTACTGGAACGTGAGATGGGACATGTGCAGTTTGTCTCTGTGGCATGGATACCTACCTGCAGCGCTCGACTATCGATGTGTGGTGGGGGAAGAGGGAGGCCCAATTAACTATAGAGGTACAATGGCTGGCTTATGTGTGGAGGAGGAGAGAGGCCTACCTCATTATTAAGGAGATCGATCTGCCTCATGTATTAAGGGAGATCGATCGCATCCATGCATATGTGCAGGAAGATGAATAAGGTTGGGAGAGAGACAGAGCAAGAGTGTTGGAGGGAGTGGTAGTGGAGTTGCTTCTAACAAATGGTGGGATAGGCTTGCTAGACAAACGGAGGGCACGCCCGCAATATCAATAAGAGAGGAGATGGCTGCTTGTTGTGTCTGCACGTGCGTGTGAGAGACGGGTCAGGAGGCATGCATGAATGATGAGGGGGGACGATGTTGGCTGTGGTAAGCAGACGTAACTACATAGGAAGATCAATCGCCCTTTGTAAGAGAAAGGAGACATAACTTGTGAGGTACGTCGATCGATGGGGGGTAGTTAACGTCGATCTAGGTATATGTTGGGAGATCGATCGGTATACATGCATGTGTGTGTTAGAAGAAATGAGGCACGAGGAGAAGGATAGAGAGAGAGGGATGCATGTAGGAGGTGGTACGAGAGGCATACTATATAGAGGGGGAGGAGTGTGCGAGTACGAGAATGATGAAAAGAGTGGTGGAGTGAGGCATGGACGGTGACAAGAGAAGAGGGGAAGCTTGTGTTTGTGCTAGGCACACCTGGCTAGAGAGGCATATCGATCGATGTGTGCCGTAAAGAAGGAGCTGGGGGGCCTACACACACTGGGTGAACGACCTAAAGTGAAAAGACGAATTTGCGCGATGGAGCTAGAGAATGCTGAGGGAGGGTGAGAGGGATGCGGGCGTGTGCATGCACAAGAGAAAGTTAGCGCTAGCTACCAAAGATAAGAGGGTTGTGTGGGTGTAAGTTACGAATAGAGATCATATCTTCATTATAAAAAGTGAATTTGGATATTTGAAGAATTTATCATAGTGTTTCAAACCGACGATGTGTGAATATATATAACGGTGATACACATGGTGTGGTTATGAACATGGTATACTACATTTAATATGTTTTATCTCTACTCTTATAAAAAACGGAGTTGTTGATGATGGTGTGCCTGCCATCCTGCATTATAGGCCGTCTGATTTATATCTGGCGGATAGCAAGGAAACTATGATGGTTGAAGTTGGCAACAATCATGATTGTAGATTCTTATTGAAATAGAGAAACGAATCAAATTTAGTTCGAATTGCAGTGGTAGTATAGACATTTGGAATGCACTAAAATGTTGGTATGAGTAGTTACATGCATATACAAGCAAGCGAAAAAATTTAATCGGACATAACATGGATTCATACTCCCTCCTTCCATCTATATTGGGCGTAATGAGATTTTTAAGACCGCCTTTGACTATTGACAAGATTAATAGTACATGACATGCACAATGTGAAAATTATATAATTGAAAGAACCTTTCACAGACAATTTAACGGTGCTTTGTGTAAGTTGCATGTCATATATCATTGCTCTAATATTTGGTCAAAGTTAGCATCGAAAAACGCATTAGGCCCTATATAGATGGAAGGAGGGAGTATCTTTGAATAGCATTTGTATAGTAAAACAGAGCAAGACTCTCTCTTGTGTGGTGTGAATAGTTTTATTTTTTCGTTTTATTTTTGGTTGAGGGAAGTGCAATTGATTTGGTACGTACAATTACAATATTACTACATGTTAGGCTTGTCCCTAAAATTCAACCCGCGTCTTGTTATATCCCGAAAATTCAGATATCGTGCTCCCAAAACTGGCGCCTTCAACAACCCGCGCCTGCTATCCCGAAATTACAACGCGCGCGAAAACTCCCTCCAGCTGCAAAATCCCGACACACGAAATCCCCCTTCTAACCCTGAGCCAAAAGGGCCGCTAGTTCAAATCGGTGGCGGGTACTTTTGTAACACACCCTACATTTTGGAACAAGCGCGTTCTAAGTCATGCTTCACCCCCTCCCATCGCCCCCTTTTCGCCATTCGAAATCCCAGGTCGCATAACCTCTTCCGCTCCAGCCGAAACCCCACCCTCCTCCGTCTGCCACGTCACCGCTGCCCAGCCGGAGCCTCTTCCCCGACGATGTTGTCCAGTGCAACAGCTCGACGTCCCTCGTCCACCTCCCCGGATGAGGATCCGTCGTCCATCTCGCCGTCCCGCCGGTTCAGCCGCCCCATCCTCCACCTCCAAGGAGCTGCTCCGACGATCGCCTCGTCTATCGCGGCTGCTCCATCCCCACGCGCCGCCTTAACCTGCTCCACGGAACCGCAGCATCCTCACCGACTCCTCGGACGAAGCCGAGGCCTACTCGGCGCACCAAAAGAGGTTGTACACTCATCGCCATCGCACCTTCTCCTTAACTCGACCTCCCGCCGACGGGTGCTCCATCCCGCACCCCATGAGCGCTACTTGAAGCTGGCGCCACGGGCGACATCTCCACGGCGGCTCTCCCCCAGTGCGAGGCCCCTTGGCGGCGGCATCCATACCAGCCGGATCTGCTGCTTGCTGTGCTCCGGCTCTCGCTCGACCGCTCGCTCGCCCAGCTGCTGCTGCTGCTCTCCCCCTCGCTTGTGCTGCTGCTCTGCTCTGATTAAGCCACACTTCAGTCGACTGAATCGACTTTTGGGTCAGTCGATTTTCAGGGGTTGGGGGGGCTCGCCGGAGTTAAGTAAGAACCACCCGCAGCGGGGACGGGGGCTCACCGGAGACGTACCCCACTATCTATCTTAGGGTTCAGGGTGGGGGGCGGGGGGCGGGGGGCCTAGAGGGCTGGCCGGGGTGGCGGTTCCGAGTTGTTTCAGGGCGGCGAGGCGGCGCTGGGGTCGGCGGTTCGGCCGGTGGTGGCTGGTGGCTCAGGGAGGTGCAGGTTGAAGATGAACTGCAGGCCCTCCCTAAACTACATGTCAAGTGCCTCTCTGCTACCATTGCGTTCAGTTTCGACAGTAGCATTTAGATTCCACAGTAAATTTCAGTTTCAACAGTTAAGTTCAGAGTCAACAGTTTTTACCTCATCTGTTGTAGTCAGGTGGTTTTTGGTGATGTTAATTTTACATCCATTTTACATCATCTATTGGAGATGCTATTAGAATCCCACTTGAGATTGACGATGTGTGTCTTGTGCTGCTTCAGCCTTGACGTCTTACGGCTCACCGGAGCTGCTCCAATGACAGAACGATCCGTCACAATAGAGCAGTGCCCTGGACGCCGTCTACAGATTCCTCAGATCTTCCTCCACACCTCCGACAGCCACCTCTGCCTCATCTGCTTCAGCGACCAACCCAATGATGCTGAGGTCGACACGGCTACGGCAAAGAGGTTGTACACTTGTTGCATCACTTATTACTATACATTCACGTCGATCCATTAGGGCTATTTTGGTTCAACGGAAAAACATCGATCCACTGGTTGTTACCATCACTCTAAATTTTTGCATGCTCTCCTTACATAATCTCACCATATTTTTTTCGTATGCATGTCAGATATTGTACACAGTCATGCTGAACATGTAGAGAAAAATAGAAGAGTTTTGCGCGGCAATACAATGTCATGTAGACATCGCTCCATGGTGGGTTCAATGGCAAACCCTCCCACCCCTCTCCAAATTGTAATCCAGAGGAAGATATTTGTTCTGAGGCGGATTCGGACGCCGCTGACCACTCCTATTTACCCCCAAGGTGTTTGCTCTACCTTGGCATGATGATGTTAGTCATATCATGCATATGTTGCCTTGCAGTGCCTGCTTTTAACATCATATATGTCATCTGCTTAGTTTAGACATGTTCTGTAATGCCACCTGTTTAGTTTCTATATCATATATGGAAATTATGCAGTCTCATGTCTTTTAGCCAGCCATAATATATGTGAAATGTGCAATGCCATCCTGTTTAACCAGGCATCGTATATTTTGATATCTTGCCCATCCTTTTCTTCATTACATTTCCATTTGTCGACAATGTTTGTACATTAAACTACTCTTCCTGTGAATCATCCATTTGGGTGGGAGATGGAAAAATATGGAGTGAAAACAAGGCCTTCAGAGCAGACAGTGCTACCTGTCGAAGCAGATCTCTTGTTGGGTCCCGATAGCTCCTCAGAGATGGATTCAGAGACAGATGACCAGTCCTATTCCCCCACTGAGGTGTATGCTCTAACTTGGCACGGTTATACTGCTCATATCATGCATACGGTGTCTTGCATTGCATAGTTTAGACATCATATACACAATATTCAACACCATGTTCTTAGTTCAGACATCATATCGAATGCCCTCTGTTTAGCATATAAATCACATATGTGAATTAAATGATGCGATCCTGATTACTTAGATAACATGTAGTGAATTATGTCATGCGATCCTGTTTAGTTATTCATCATATCTTTGAATTATGTTATGCTATGCTATCTAGTTTAGATAGACATCATATATGTGAAATTATGTCATGCTATCCATTTTAGTTAAACAATATACATGTCAACTATTTCATGCCCTCTTTTTTCCACACTATCTATTGCATCTGTCTCTCATACAATGTCTGTACATTCAACTATGTTTCCTGTTTATCAACCATTTGAATTGGAGCGGGTGATGCCAATATCTAGCGGACTAAAAACATGGTCTTCAAATAAAACAGTGCTACCTCTTGGTGGAGATAGCACCCCGGTTGTACATGCACAAGAACCAGCCCTACCACACATAACCCAAACTCTCGCAGATTGTACCCCTACTACGATGGACAGAGAACCAGCTTCACCCAATCTAACCCCAACCCCAGCCGATAGTAACCCAGTTCATGTTGACACAGCACCATCTCCACCACAGAGCTCCCAAACAAGAGCAGTTAGTAAGGCAGCTCCAGTGCCCATAGGGCCAGTACTATCACGGCGAACCCCAACTCCATCAGTTAGTATGCCTATTCCTATGGAGGAAGCACAACCAGCTAGTCGTAGTTTAGCATCTATCGCATTTGATGTTGTAAAATCGTATGTGCGTATCTTCCCATCTTGGAAATATTATACTGAAGATGAAGGAAAATGCTAGTTGCAAGTGTTTGTCCAGGAGTTGTGTGTAAGTAATGTTATTCATGGCAATTACTTTGCTTCGTCCCATACATCCTACCTCCATGATGGTTACAATACAACAAATTTTCCCATTTTTCTCTATAGAGAAGGACCTATTTGGAAACTCAGGATGAGGTAACCTGTGCTAATACCTCTGCTATCTTCAAGAATGCTTGGTGGCAGTATCAGAATTACCTGAAGAAAACGTACTTCACCGGCAAAGAAACTCATCAAATTCCCTTACGTTCTCCTAAGACACATTTACTGGACGATGACTGGGAACGCCTTGTTCTGTACTGGTCCCGAACCAAGAATATGGTAAGGTCTATGAGCTCATTTTCTATTTTTAAGTATTATATTCTTGCGTCTTACTGTACTGTGTTCATGTAGAACAAGTGCATAAACCTGAAGAACAACTATTCTAATTTAAGATTCCATTGCTACCATAGGACATAGATATATGTCTGTTTGATGCTTTTATTATGTACTAGTACTTGGCAATAGAAGACTTGGTAGTTTAATCCTGTCCACCTTACTAATGAACTGGTTCACCGAAATGAGCTTCATATACTAGTACATGCTAAACTTGTTATGTGTCTGCTTGTTTATTCTTTTAGAATGCTGACAGAATATTGGGGAAGAGTGCCTTATTAAGCAACGGTAAAGGAAGTAATGCAGATAAGGTTCAGGATAGTGACACATCCTGTCTTGGTTTAGTGTTGGAGTTACTGGCCACTACCGCTTGCACAAGCTATTCAAACTCACTGTATGAATCAGTTCGGTTTCTTGAGTCTCAACTAGAAGCTGAAAGACATCGATCAGCTGTGCTGCGACAAGAAGTGGAAGGATTGCGGAAGTCCCTGGAGCATTCAGATGCATACTTTCTGGTGCAACAACAAGCGTTGGAGGATTTTAGCGCCAAACAGGACAAAGCTAATCAGCTTGCTAAGCTTATTGCCAGCATGGTGGATACCCAGGATAACGTTTCTTGAGCTCTTCTGAAGTTGTTTCAGTTATGCTCTTGTTTTGTTGCCGCGTTTATTTGCACGGGTGGCCAATTTTGACGGCCAGTGTATATGATATGTTGCTTTGTTCCCTATATTTGCACTGGTGGTGAACCTTGATGCCCAGTGGATGTAATATGTGTAATAGCCGTGATAGCCTAGCGTTAGTTGCTTGCTTATTTATTTCCTTGTTGTCTTGTTTATTTGTTTGCTTGTAGTCATTGCAGTTATTTTTCCGCGGTTAACTAGTGGCTGCAATAACCTATTTTTAAAAACTAGGCCACAATAACCATGGGCTAATATTTACTGTAGTGACACTGGGCCTCCTACGGGCTGTAGAAACAGTGGGCCTTCTATGGGCCGTAGAAATAGTAGGCCTTCTATGGGCCGTAGAAACAATGGGCCTTATACGGGCCGTATGATCGATTGGCCAAACATGGGCCAATAACAGGCCGCATTATGGCCGTAAACGGGCTAGAGTTGGAATCGTCCGTTCATGGGCCGACCGTAACGGGCCATCGTTAATAGGCCGTATTTGATGACGCTATGAAAACGGCCCAACGTATTAACAGACCACAAACGGGCCGACTGTAACCACGGGCTGAATTTGGCCCACAAGCAGAAAATGACAGTAACGGGCCGTAAGTAAACGAATGCTGGAAATGAGCCCAAGAATAAATGGGCTCTGAGAAGGCCGAAAGATAACATGGGCTGGAAACGGCCCAACGGAATAACGGGCCATTAATGGGTATAAAGTGATACACTGTTCATTACGGGCCAGTTTCACCACGGGCCGTTAATGGGTGTAAAGTGATACACTGTTCATTATGGGCCAGTTTCACCACGGGCCATTAATAGGCCAAGAGTTACATAGGGCCTCATATGGGCCGAAAGACGTCATGGGCCATACATGGGCCAGAAGTGAAAATGGGCTGGAATCATATTGGATGGCCCAGATGACGCTACTAGGCCTAATTCGGATAGGGCGTAACGTGCCTTGGGTTAGCGGGCTGTAAATGGGCTATATGCGAACAGGCCGTTAACAGGCTTTCCATGGGCCGGCCCGCCACCTTTTAACCAAGTCAAACGGGTCGGCCTTTTCACAGGAATGGGCCTCTGTTGGGCCGTGCCACGTGTCGATGTATCATAGGCGCCTTCCGTCCAATGAGTGGTTGACATCTGTCCCAATGATGAGCCGACACATGTTTCCTCCAGCTAATGATGATTTTACACGTGGAAAATCCCCATTGGTCGGGGCTGTTAACGGGTTATCGGATCCAAAACCCGACCCGATAGCTTAACGGCGTTCCGTTACGGTGGATGCCACGTGTCGGTCACCCTTGACAAAAGCACTTCTATGACGCGCGATTTATCGTCATGGAAGTGGACACTTCCATGATGATAATTTTGGTAATGTCATGGAACACTTCTACGATAGCACAGGTATGACTATCTTGATTCTGTCATAAATTTGTCATGGATGTACATGCATGACAAAAAAAGCGACCTACTATGACAAACACGTATCATCACGGAAGTGTATTTTTTTGTAGTGCTTGATGGTGATTCTTCTCTTCCACTTCTTCTTTTGGGAGAATCTTCTCTTCTCTTGTGGGGAGCTGTACACTCATTGGAGTAGTGTCCGGGTCTTCCACAATTGTAGCAGTTTCTCTCTCGACTAGAAGATCTTTTGTCATTGTAGGACCTTGACTTGGAACTTCTTTCCTTGCTTCTACTCTTGTAGAACTTGTTGAAGTTCTTCACCATTAGTCTCAATTCTTCATTGAAAGTTTGTTTCTCGCTTGATGATGTGGGAGCTTCACATGAGGCTTTGTAAGCACCACTTGAATTGTTATGGAGCTCCTCCTTATCCTTGAGTGACATCTCATGAGCAACAATTCTTCCAATGACTTCCGTTGGCTGGAGATCTTTGTAATTTGGCATCATTTGGATCAATGTGCATACGGTATCGTATTTTCCATCCAAGGCTCTTAGGATTTTCTTGATGATGAATTTGTCGGTCATCTCTTCACTTCCTAAGCCGGCAATCTCATTTGTGATAAGAGCAAGCCTAGAGTACATTTCAGCGACACCTTCACCATCCTTCATTTTGAACTTGTCAAGTTGACTTTGAAGCACATCCAACTTGGATTCCTTGACAGAGTCGGTACCTTCATGCATGTCAATCAAAGTATCCCAAATTTCCTTTGCATTCTCAAGACGGCTGATTTTGTTGAATTCTTCGGGACACAATCCGTTGAAGAGGATATCACAAGCTTGAGCATTGTATTGTAGCATCTTCAACTCATCTGCAGTAGCTTCACGATTCGGTTCTCTCCCATCAAAGAATTCACCTTGCAAGCCAACACACACAATAGCCCAAACGGCGGGGTTATATCCAAGAATATGCATTTTCATCTTATGCTTCCAACAAGCAAAATTAGTACCATCAAAGTAAGGACCTCTACGGTGATAATTTCCCTCGCTAGACGCCATACTCTCCTAGGTTGTGAAACCAAGGCTATGACCACCAAAAGCTATGGAAATCAAAGAAAATGGAGACCAGAGCTCTGATACCACTTGTAGGATCGAAAGTATGTCTAGAGGGGGGGTGATTAGACTACTTGATCAAATAAAAATCTATCCTTTTCCCAATTTTAGTCTTTGGCAGATTTTAGCTATCTTAGCAAAAGTCAAGCAATCTTAACACAACTCAAGCAAGCATGCAAAGAGTCTATGAGCAGTGGAAAGTAAAGCATGCAACTTGCAAGAATGTAAAGAGAAGGGTTTGGAGAATTCAAACGCAATTGGAGACACGAATGTTTTTGTCGTGGTTCCGATAGGTGGTGCTATCGTACATCCACGTTGACGGAGACTTCAACCCAAGGAGGGTAACGGTTGCACGAGTCCATGGAGGGCTCCACCCATGAAGGGTCCATGAAGAAGCAACCTTGTCTATCCCATCATGGCTATCGCCTACGAAGGACTGGCCTCACTAGCGGTAGATCTTCATGAAGTAGGCGATCTCCTTACCCTTACAAACTCCTTGGTTCAACTCCACAATCTTTGTCGGAGGCTCCCAAGTGACACCTAGCCAATCTAGGAGACACCACTCTCCAAGAAGTAACAAATGGTGTGTTGATGATGAACTCCTTGCTCTTGTGCTTCAAATGATAGTCTCCCCAACACTCAACTCTCTCTCACAGGATATGGATTTGGTGGAAAGAAGGTTTGAGTGGAAAGCAACTTGGGGAAGGCTAGAGATCAAGATTCATATGGTAGGAATGGAATATCTTGGCCTCAACACATGAGTAGGTGGTTCTCTCTCAGAAAATGTGTATTGGAAGTGTAGGTATGTTCTGATGGCTCTCTCCACGAATGAAGAGTGGGTGGAGGGGTATATATAGCCTCCACACAAAAACTAACCATTACACACAATTTACCAATCTCGGTGAGACCAAAGTGAAAGACTCGGTCAGACCGATTCAGCAAACCTAGTGACCGTTATGATTTTTTGTGGGACTGAGATGCAACTCGGTAGGACCGATATGGTTAGGGTTAGGGCACAACGTAATCTTGGTGTGACCGATTACACAAACTCGGTGGGACCAATTTTGGTAATAAGCTAACCAGAGAGTTGGTCAGGTAAACTCGGTGGGACCGATCGCTCATTTCGGTGGGACCGAAATGTTACGAAAGAGAAACAGAGAGTTTACATTGCAATCTCAGTGGGACCGATCGCTCATCTCGGTAGGACCGAAACGTTACGAAGGGAAATAGAGAGATTACAACCCCATCTTGGTGTGACCGAAATCCCTATCGGTGAGACCGATTTGCCTAGGGTTTGTGGCAGTGGCTATGACATTTGAAACTCGGTGGCGCCGGATAGAAAGAATCGGTGGGGCCGAGTTTGAATTTTGGTTTAGGTCATATGTGGATGTGGGAAGGTAGTTGAGGGTTTTGGAGCATATCACTAAGCACTATGAAGCAAGAACCTCACTAAACAACACCTCATCCCTCCTTCATAGTATTGGCTTTTCCTATAGACTCGATGTGATCTTGGATCACTAAAATATAAAATGTAGAGTCTTGAGCTTTGAGCTTGAGCCAATATTTTTGTCCTTAACATTTTGAGGGGTCCACATTCCTCATCCATGCCATGCCATTCATTGAGCTTTTTTTTGAAATATTAATCTTGGAATAGCATTAGCTCAATGAGCTATATGTTGTTAGGAATTACCAAAACCACCTAGGGATAGTTGCACTTTCACCGCCCATTGACCTCGAAGTTCACCGGAGGAGAATGACCTTCAACAAGCTTGGTAAAGATAGGGGAGCACTGCAACACGTTGATGTCATTGTGAGTTCCTGGCATACCAAAGGAGTGCCAAATCCAGAGGTCCCGTGTGGCCACCGCCTCAAGTACCACACTGCAACCGTCTTTGGCGCCTTTGTATATCCCCTGCCAAGCAAATGGGAAGTTCTTCCATTTCCAATGCATGCAATCGATGCTTCCAGGCATCCCAGAAAATCCTCTTGCTGCATTCTATGCTAGGATCCGAGCAGTGTCTTCCGCATTGGGTGTTCGCAAGTATTGCGGTCCAAACACTGCCACCACTGCCCTGCAGAACTTGTAGAAACACTCAATGGTCGTGGACTCCGCCATGCGCCCATAGTCGTCAAGTGAATCACCGGAAGCTCCGTATGCAAGTATCCTCATCGTTGTCGTGCACTTTTGGATTGAGGTGAATCCAAGTTTGCCGGTGCAATCCTTCTTGCACTTGAAGTAGCTGTCGAACTCCCAGATGGAATTCACAATACTGAGGAAAAGCTTCGGCTCATCCGATAACGGCACTGAAATACTTTGCCTTCGTGTAGTGGAGCGTCGGCACAGTAGTCGGAGTAGAGCATGCAGTAGCCTTCCAGACGATGCCGGTTCTTTGATTTCATCCACCCCAGTGCCGAGCCACCTCGCCGCGGCCTTTCATTGCTCGTGAGCAGGCAGGCGAGGGTGGCAAGGACCATGAGATGCTCCTCTTCCTAGACGTCGGCATCGGCTTCCCCCTCCAGTAGTGCGGCGAGCGTCTCCTCGTCGTCCGAGTCCATTGCCGAGCAGGTAAATCGCCAAACACCTTGCGGGCATGGTGGGCGCACACCGCCGGTACACTGCCCTGCGCGGCCGGAACACCGGAAAAATCGCCTGGACGGTGGTGGAGAGGCTGCTGCGGTGAAACCTCCTCTATTTTTTGGTGGGAAATGGCCTATCTAGCGGTGGTGGGCGGTGGGTGGCGCCAGGATCGGTAGGGTGGCGGCCGAGCGCGGGGGGAGGGGGTGGGGGGTGGGGGCGAATGTGGACGGTTGGCTTGACTTTTTGCCTGACAGTGTGGCCCGGGCGTGTTTTTCTCTTGTGCCAGAGCCCCCGAGCGCGCCCCAGTGCACCTGGTTCGGCCTGCGATCGCCGGGCCCAAAAACTGGCCAAGCCGGCGGATTTCGGCGTCTTGGGGGCGCAACTGGGGCATTTTTCGGCGCCGGCGCGTAAAAAGTCACCTGGGGGGTCTGTTGGGGCCGTGGTTGGAGTTGCTCTTAACATTTCACTTTTCAATGGGGAGATTTGTCTATAGATGATAAATGTCAAAGGAAGGATTGAAGTAGTACAAAGAGGTAGACCCTCGCTGTAAGTGTTAGGGCATCTCCGACATCGACTCTCAAAACGCCCGCATATGTCTGAACCGTGCTGTCCGGACATGTTGTGCCATTCAATCTGAGCATGTATCTGTCCACAGGACGGTCCGGACACACTTTCTTTCGCAAACCAGAGACAAACATAGGGGGCTTTGCGAGCATCCCAGCTCCCAAGTCTACGTCTGACCACCCTGACCCATCCAAACCCCCTTCCTCGCCTGCGTGCACTTCCCATTCGAAACAGTTCGTGCCGCTCTAGAGCATCAGTGCCACATTCATGCCCGGCCAGAGCAGATGTGACCACTGGCGCCGGCACTGAAGCGATGCGCCGCCCACGCGCACTTCCCGTCTGAAACAATTCGCGCCGCTACAGAGCGTCAGTGTCGCATTCATGCCGGCTAGAGCGGATGCGACCACTGGCGTCGGCATTGAAGGGACATGCCGCCTGCCCGCACTTCCCATCCGAAATAGTTCGCACCGCTGCAGAGCGTCAGTGCCACATTCATGCCCGGCCAGAGCGGACGCGACCACTGGCGCCGGCATTGAAGTGACGCGCCGCCCGCGCCGCTTCCCGGTGCAGGCGACTGCTCCGCGTTTAAATGACACGACGGCTGTCCACACGTCCGTCTACCGCCCACATTAATGACACACAGTTGCCGAGGCTCTACTTCGACGCCACCCGTCCGTCCCTCTGCCGCTCACTATTGCTATATGAATTGCTGCCCCAGCCATATCCGCAGTCATCCGCTTCCGATCCCTTTCACATCTCCGCACCACTCCCACCATGGTTTCCTCGCGCTTCAAAGCTCTCTGGGATGGGTCCATGCTGCAACAGAAGAAGTAGATGGCCGTCATTGCCGCCAGCTGATTGGTCGGTAGGCGGATAGAGGAAGATGATGTCCCAATGGAGGACGCGACCGACGACGAGACAACGCCACCCTCCTCGTTAGCGCCACCCTCGTCGGTGCATTGCACCATGATCATCGGCGAGGCCCGTGCACATTACATGGACATGGTGCGGGTGGAGCAGGAGGAGTACTTCCGAGTGGCGCAGGCCAACGCCGCCGACAACCACCAGCTCCTCTAGGGGCACCAATAGGCAGAGGGGCGGCTCGCTGCCGGTAGAACGATCGCGGTGGACACGGACTTGGAGGACCAGCTGGTGCTGCTCTCAAGTCCTACCGCTCCGCCCGCGAGATCCGCCTCGCCGTCTGGCGGTACCGCCAGGGTCAGCGAAACTGGAGGCCGCCTACAAGGATTTTGATGAGGCGGCGGACGAGGTGTTGGGAAAGACCGACGACGAGGCAGTGTACAACGTCGGCTCCGTCAAAGCCGTGCCCCGCCGCCACGACCATGAAGTCGGCACGTCCGCGGGCGCTACTGGCAGCGAGGAAGAGCAGAGCACGGTAGGTCACCACTGCTCGGGTCTCAAGAAGGACACAACTCCTCCCCTCCTATTGAAGCCAAGCTTGGTGGGCTGAACATCGTCGTCCGATTAGCCGCTTGGCGGTGATATGGTGGTGGACAGCTTCACTTTCCGGGTCTCCGGAAGTGGAGGTTACAGAGCCGGAGCTGGAAAGCGTCGAAGCAGAGCTGGCGAATGCGAAGCTTCAGTTCTAGGGGCTTGTGGCCGGACACAGGGAACGGGCGCCGGCGATCATAGATTAGGCGTATTAGTTATATCTCCAGAGTCGGACCAGCACCTCTTAGTTGATGTATGTCCAAGATGTAATGAGATTGGTCATGTTTATATGACATACGACATGTTTATATGAAATTCGGCCGTTTTTGAACAAATTTCGTCCGGTTAGTTCACATTGTTGTCCATATGTATGTGGGCAGTGTTGGATGGCGGCCTCCCGCATTCGTGTCCACAGACGGATGCGGGAGGAAATTTGCGGGTTGCCGTTCGAGATGCCCTTACTAGGGAGCAGTTGTCCCTTGATTGGAAGTAGACACAGATCTTTAACACTTTAATTTTGGACACTTCTGCTTCAGTACAGTTCCCTAAATACAATGACGGCTCAAATTAGCACATATTTCTTTAAAAAAGGGGCATGATAGTCATATTACTCTTCACCTACCGTATACATATGAGCTGTACATGGAGTAGGGTCACACAAACCGGCGCACGTAACCCTTCGTCCTGGGTCTGGCCCATTTATTTTTCTTCTATTTTTAACCTTCAAAAAATAGATGCATGAAGTATGATTCAAACTCTGAACCTCTTGGATTGCTTCAACTCGCTCACTTGTTGTGCCTAGTTTCTTCTTTTATTCTTGTTGTTGTGCATCTTCTCGTTCTGTTTTTCTTCTTTTGTTTGGCCTTTTTTCTTCGGTTTTATTTGTTTTTAATCTTTTTTTCATGTGCTAATTTTTTTGAAGCTTTTCTTAAAGTGATTTTTTTTCAAATCCGTGAACTTATTTTTAATCCATGTTTTTTTCAAATGAATGAATGTTTTTAATATTTTCTTGTCAAATTCATAAAAATTCAAATCAGTGATGTTTTTTCAAGTTCACGAACTTTTTCCAAATTTATGAACTTTTTTGTCAAATTCGTTAACTTTGTCAAATTCACAATTTTTTTAAATCAATGAACTTTTCAATTTTATGAATATTTTTGTCGTACTTTTTTAAACTTATGAAGTTTTCTTTAATCTCAGGGTGGGTGGTAGAAACCGAGAAGTCAGTTTTTACCATTCAGTTTATTTTAAATTCCAATTAGCAAAACTATAAACCAAAATGACCATTTGGTTAATTGGCTTACTCAGTTCGATGTTCAGATTACATCGAACCAACTCGTCAAATGTGTTTCTTTATATTATGACACTCGGTCACATTATATAGCAGAGCTCTATGCCCCCATATTCGTTGCTCAGTGGGCTAAATTGAGCGCTATGAACGGCTGGGCGCACACGTGACCGAAAAGCTCAATCAGGTTTGGGCCTTCGTGGTTGGGTCCGCCCATATGGCGTGCAGAGAGCGAGCTCCACTCGCTACTTGGCGTGGGCTTGGCCCCTTGGGTCCTTAGCTCCACTCGCTACGGCGACAGTTTCTGTTTGTCTCGTCAATTCATTTTTCTTCGAACTTTATTATTCTTTCTGAAACCTGTTTAAAATTTTGAAATATTGTTTGAAATACTAAAAAAAAATTGTTTCAACTTTCAAATATTTTTTACAATTTTATAAAATCTTCTAGAATTTAGAAAATATTCCAGTTTTTTGAATTTTTTGTTCACAAATTTAAGAAATATTTGCATTTCAAAAAAGTTGATAATGGTATGAAGTATGAGGTTTGCAATTTGTGTTCACCATCAATTATTGGAAATTTCTGAACAAATTTCAAGAAATGGTTAGATATAAGAATATGTTCTTGTTGATTGATAATGACGGAAATTATAAATAACTGAAGCATTTAAATTAGGAAACTTACATGTTCACGACATCACCCGTCTGCACTAGTCTAGCACACTCCTCTTAAGTGGTAGTTTTTTGGACCATGGGTAAATGACCCCAACTTCTTGCGCAGTTTGACACGGACATATGAGGCATCCATGCCAGGTTTAAACAACTTCCAACACCATTTGCATGCGGCAACATGTTCGGCCATTTATCGACCATTTTCACCCAAAAAACTTCAGAAAATGCAAAACTTTGGTCATAGAAGCCATTGGGAAAAATTTGGGGCCATTTGACGGATGTAAAAAATAATGTGCTTTCAAGTAGACCCTTCTCGCCCTATCTGAACACCGTCGGTTGCACATGGTTTATTTTTGGACATCCTTAAAATGACCCCAACTTTTGCAAGCAGGCATGCAATGATAGGCATCCATGCCTGATTTGAATGACTTTCGACATCGTATGCAAGTCGCAATATGCCCGACCATTTATCATCATTTTTTATAGAGAAAACTTCAGAAAATATAAAACTTGTCGAAAACTCAAACAACTTGGCATGGTGTCTTGAATTGGTCATAGATGGCAATGAAAATAACTGGGGCCATTTAAGAGATGTCGAGAAACTAGGTGCTCCCAAACGGATCCTTCTTGCCTACACGAACACCCCTCCATTGAATATGGTCTAGTTTTGAACATCCTTGAAATGAACCTAACTTTTGCATTGCAGGAAGGTGGGCATGCCCATGGTATGAACCCTTGCTAGGTTTGGATGATTTCCGGTACCGTATGCAAGTTGCGACATGTCTGGCCATTTATTGGTCTTTTTTCACCGGAAAAAACCAAAAAAATGCAAAACTTATTGAAACCCAAACAAGTTGTCATGGTGCCTTGAATTGGTCACTTCAAGGATTTCGAGAAACAAATGTTCTCACACAGAGCCTTCTCGCCTACCCGAACACCATCCGTTCAGCATGGTTTATTTGGACATCCTTAAAATGACCCTAACTTTTGCAAGCAGGTGGACATGCCCATTGTAGGCATCCATGTCAGGTTTGAATGATTTCCGACACTGTATGCAAGTTGCGATATGTCCGGCCATTTATCGGCCTTTTTCCACCGGAAAACTCTAGAAAATGAAAAAATTATCGAAAACCCAAAGAACTTGGCATGGTTCCTTGAATTGGTCATGCGAGGCTATGGAAAAATTGGAGCTCTTTTAAGGATGTCGATAAACAATGTGTTCTCAGACAGAACCTTCAATCCTACGGAACACCCTCGGTACAACATGGTCTATATTTGGACATTCTTAAAATGATTCAAACTTTTGCAAGTAGGTGAGCATGACCATTGTAGGCATCCATGTTAGGTTTGAACAAATTTTGACACTGAATGCTAGTTGAACTCATCCGACCATTTATCGACCTTTTTTCACCGGAAAACTCCAGAAAATGCAAAAAATGCCAAAAGCCCAAACAACTTGGCATGGTGCCTTGAATTTGTCATACAAATCCATGGAATTTTTTTTGAGCCCTTTGACAGATGTCGAGAAATAACATGCTCTCAAATGGAGCCTTTTGGCCTAGTCAAAAACCCTGAGTTGAACATGCTGTGTTTTGAACATTCTTGAAATAAGCCCTAATTTTGCAAGCAGGTGGGCATGCCCATGGTAGATATCCATCAGGTTTGAAAGAAAAAGTATTTAAAATCATAATTTAAATAGTAAATGTTTTTAAAAAGCATTTAATAAATATTTGACGGAAAAAATAATTTCAAATCATAATTTTAAAAACTTCCTTTAAATTATTATTTTGGTATTAGAAAAGTTTTTTCAAATTTTTGGAAAAATTAAAAAAGGCAAATAAATTCAAAAGGGAGAAAAATGAATTAACGACAAAAAGAGAAGAAAACGAAAAATATAAGGAAAAAAACGCTCAGGCATGGCCCAACTAGGCGACAACATCGCTCCTGTCAGGAGCCTGTTGGGTCGGCCAAGCGCTCGCAGATTTGAAAAAGGTTCAACGACTAAGGAAAAATGTCCCTGTTTTCAAAATATGTTCACAAATTCATACCATATTCGTATTTTTAATACTTGTTCACAAATTATAAAAATAATCGATGAGTTTCAAATAATGCTCACGCTTTCAAAATTTGTTTGGAATTTAAAATATGTTCCTGTTTTCAAATCTATTATACAAAAATACATAAAAATTGTTCATGTATTGTCATGCTTAGCAATTTATGAAGACACGGAGATTTTATTTCGAATTTATGCACAATTTATTAAAATATTAATATTTATTTTTGAAATAACGCGCATTTTTTGAAATTTTAACAAGTTATTACGAGCATATTTTGGAAAAAGAAGAAAAAAAATTAAAACATGACCAAAATACAAATAGAAAAAAGTAAAGAATGCAGGTTTTCTAGAAAAACAACATCAATAATCTGAAAAATATTCAAAAATATGAAAAATACTTCCTGGATTTGAAAAACAATTACAGGTTTGGCATTTTTTTGCAAATATACTAAAAAAGTTCATGGATTTGAAAAAAGTTCAGTAAATGTTGCAAAAAACTGAGAAAAGTTCATGGATTTGGGAAAAATTCGCAAATTTTGAAAAAAAGTTCACGAAGTTGAATAAGATTCACATATTTGAGAAAAGTTTGGAATTTCTGGAAAATTCACGCGTTTGTAAAAATCTGGCAAAAATAAAAAATAATATAACAAAAAATAGTATAATATAAGAATTGTGTAAAAACAGAAGAAAAACCAGCCAAAACTGCCCGATAGAAAAGGAAAACCAGAATCTTTATTTTTAGCGTTATATTTGACAGACTACAAAGAGATGGAAAAAGAAGTACTTCGACATAGGAGGTGAGTTATCCCACGTGGTTAACTTGTCGGATGATGAACCATGATGTTCTGATTTTGAGGCTAACATTATGCACTTTTTTTTAACACAAGACATACGCAAACGCTCATATACACGCGCATACACTCACTCCTATGAACGCACACACGCACATCCTACCCTTATGAGCGCCTCTGAAAGACTGGGCCGGCATATCATCTTGAAATTTACAAAGTCACCGTAGGCACCTCGTCATTGACGGGAACATCTCCTCCCAATGAATGCGCATCGCCGGAAATTCTGAAATAAATTCAGGAATACATGCGAGCACTAGGATTTGAACTCTGGTGGGCTGGAAATACCATAGTCCCTCTAACCATCCAACCACAGATTGGTTCGGAATGCGCTTATTTTTTGAAGTGTGCAAAAAATTGGGCAAATAAAGAAATAAAAAAAGAATAGAACTAAAGAAAAAAAAGGCAAAACATGTTGGGTGAATAAGCCATGTCCTGCACAGAGGCGATCGTCGTCGGGTGCGGCAGGTACGGTCCGTGCAGGGCACGAGCACGTGTGTGTGTGCGTGCGTGGGTATGTTAGTTGGCGACAAGTCTGGAGGGGTGATCGCGTCAGGGCGCTGGACCTGGCTGCGTTGTGCGCGTACAAGCGCGACGGGCGCGCGAGCCTTGGAGCGCGGGGCGTGGAGATCATGCGAGTGGGATGCGTCGGGAGCGCGACGTGGTGCGTCAGTGCGCGCACGTATAAGTCCCCCTCCCTCCTGGTTGTTGCAGCTGAGGTACCGAGTTCAAACTCGTGTGAAAATACAGAAAAGCCATCGGCGCTGCGAGGTATTTGTGCGCCACCAAAACTTCCGTGTTCATCCTCTCGCCACACTATCTTGTCTCCGGTGATCACTGGCGAGCCGTGATTCCATTTTTGCTATCAATTGGCATCAGAGCTTCGGTTGGATCCTGCCGGCGGCCATGGCGATCGTCCCGCACGGCACTGGAGGGGGCACGAGGTCGCTCTCGCTGTCGATGCTCATGCCAGACAACTACATGGTGTGGGCGATCAAGGCAGAGGCGATCCTCGATACCTAGACCCTTTGGGAGGCAGTGTTGCTGGAGGGCGATGCGAAGAAGGATAAGATGGCGAGGGCAGTGCTGCTCGGCGCACTCTCTGAGGATCTGTTGATGCAGGTGTCAACGAAGAAGACGACGGAGGTGTGGGCTAGCCTAAAGACGCGTTTTGTAGGAGCCGATCGTGTCAGGGCGGCACGGCTCTCCACCCTCCGCGGCGATTTTGATCGGCTGCGCATGGACGACAGCGAGGGTCTGGATGCATATGCTGGGAGGATCAGCGGCATGGCGGCGAGGTATGCGAGCCTCGGGTCAATGCTCGGTGACGCTGAGATGGTGAAGA